>NC_057389.1:58347224-58452246 GCF_019320065.1 Cervus canadensis
ATAAAACTCCTAGAGGAGAACATAGGCAAAACACTCTCCGACATAAATCACAGCAAGATCCTCCATGACCCACCTCCCAGAATATTGGAAATAAAAGCAAAACTAAACAAATGGGACCTAATGAAACTTAAAAGCTTTTGCACAACAAAGGAAACTATAAGTAATGTGAAAAGACAGCCCTCAGATTGGGAGAAAATAATAGCAAATGAAGAAACAGACAAAGGATTAATCTCAAAAATATACAAGCAACTCCTGCAGCTCAATTCCAGGAAAATAAATGACCCAATCAAAAAATGGGCCAAAGAACTAAACAGACATTTCTCCCAAGAAGACATACAGATGGCTAACAAACACATGAAAAGATGCTCAACATCACTCATTATCAGAGAAATGCAAATCAAAACCACAATGAGGTACCATTACACGCCAGTCAGGATGGCTGCTATCCAAAAGTCTACAAGCAATAAATGCTGGAGAGGGTGTGGAGAAAAGGGAACCCTCTTACACTGTTGGTGGGAATGCAAACTAGTACAGCCGCTATGGAGAACAGTGCAGAGATTCCTTAAAAAAACTGGAAATAGAACTGCCATATGACCCAGCAATCCCACTTCTGGGCATACACACTGAGGAAACCAGATCTGAAAGAGACACGTGCACCCCAATGTTCATCGCAGCACTGTTTATAATAGCCAGGACATGGAAGCAACCTAGATGCCCATCAGCAGATGAATGGATAAGGAAGCTGTGGTACATATACACCATGGAATATTACTCAGCCATCAAAAAGAATTCATTTGAATCAGTCCTAATGAGATGAATGAAACTGGAGCCCATTATACAGAGTGAAGTAAGCCAGAAAGATAAAGAACATTACAGCATACTAACACATATATATGGAATTTAGAAAGATGGTAACGATAACCCTATATGCAAAACAGAAAAAGAGACACAGAAATACAGAACAGACTTTTGAACTCTGTGGGAGAAGGTGAGGGTGGGATGTTTCAAAAGAACAGCATGTATACTATCTATGGTGAAACAGATCACCAGCCCAGGTGGGATGCATGAGACAAGTGCTCCGGCCTGGTGCACTGGGAAGACCCAGAGGAATCGGGTGGAGAGGGAGATGGGAGGGGGGATCGGGATGGGGAATAAGTGTAAATCTATGGCTGATTCATATCAATGTATGACAAAACCCACTGAAATGTTGTGAAGTAATTAGCCTCCAACTAATAAAAAAATTAAAAAGTCTGAAAAAAAAAAAAAAAAAAAGATATCCAGTCATTTATTCTTGCTCACATGTCTGCAGATGGGCTAGACTCGGCTGACCATGGTTGGGCTCAGCTCCAGTCTGCAATTTGGGTCCAGGTCTGCTCCAAGGGTCTCTCATCCCTCTTGGATCAGAATGCTTGTAGAGCATGTTCTTCTCACAGTGATACACAATTCCGAGACAAGCCAAACACACAAACACGTTTCAAACCTCTGTGGCACATTTGCTAACATCCTGCTGACTAAAGCATGTCACAGGCCAAGTCCAAAGTCAAAGGGTGAGAAACTACACCAACTAGTAGGAGGGACTGTGAGGTCACACAGCACAGGGGATGGATGGAACAGAACTGGTGATAATGATACAATCTACCACTCATATTTTTTCCCCTCAGGGAGCCAGTATTAGGGAAACAGACACTGCAGGCTTTGCAGGCCTTTTTGCCTTTCTGGATTCCTGTCTTATTTTCTGATTATCCCCTTCTCTTCTACCTCCCAGTCCTTAAGTGTATCTGGTGACTTTTTGCCTCTGCTCCGTTCTTCTCCAGTATCCTGCTCCCTTCACAGAGGCCCTAGAAGGAAGCAGGTCAGATCACACTTTCTCTCTAACTTGGCCTTTTTCCCAGTGGGATGGAAACATTTGAAATACTGTGTTTTCTGTTGCTTCTGCCGCTGTTGCCGTGGCTGGTTTCATGTATTTTAAATGAGTGTAACCCATATTTTAAGTTAATGTTATTGTGGTTGCTCTTGCCCCCTGTGGTGGCTTATGTGAAGGGAGTAATTTTGGAATTTTCCCTAAATAAAATAAATTGATTCACATGAGATCCTAATCTCTTCCTTGGCCAGTTTAGCACAGTCTAACTTGTTATTTTCTTGAGCTTTTAAAGTCATGTACTTTTTCTCTTTTTTATTTCTAATTTTGATCAAAAGTCTGAAAATTCAAGATATTATTATTACTGGTATTAGTATAAATTAGTCCTAAAAATAACTATCAACGTGACTACTGATTATTATGAATCTACTTGCCCTAGTGAAAATCTTTGTTGTCATTTCCTCATACTACTAGATAACACTAGGATTTTCTCACTTCCATTTTTAATTTTTCACTTAACAAATAATTATTGAGGATTTACCATATGCTTGGATATGTGATAGACCCTGAGAATAAAATTGTGAGCATTTTTACTAGCCAGATAAATAAAAAACTTAAGATATAACTATTGATTGTGGTAAGTGTGATTGAGTAAAGGGGTCATGGTAAGGAGTTCCCTGGTGGTCCAATAGTTAGGACTCAGTGGTTTCAATGCTGTAGCCCTGGGTTTAATCCCTGGTGGGAGAACTAAGCTCCCTCAAGCTGTGTAAGAACTAAGATCTGTCAAGTGTGGTCAAAAAAAAGAAAAAGAAAAATGGTCATGGTGTTGTGAAAGCCTTTGGGGGGCAGCCAGATCTGGTCTGGGGAAGTAGAGGATGCCTCTCAGCTTCTCAGCTGGGATTGGAAGAATGAAGAGATGGAGGCTGGGGTTGGATGGAGTGTTCTGGGTGAAGGGAACAGCAGGTGAAATGCCCTGTGGTAGGAGGAAGCATGGTTCCTTTCATGGAATGGAAAAAGGCCATTGTGGCCTAGAGCATGGGGAATGAGGAGTGGACAGGTTTGAAGAGGCAGGCAGTGGCTAGATACTAAAAAGGGCCTCATTGACCACTGTGAGGATTTTCATCCTTAAGAACAGTAGGAAGCCACTAAAAGGTTTGAGGTCAGGGAATGACATCTTCAGATTTGTATTTTGAAAAAATCATTCATTGTAAAGAGTAGTTTGATTAGGAGGTAATTGTAGTTAGTAGAGGGCAGTTGGAAAGCTTTGGCAGTGTCTGGAAGAGAGATGGTGATGGTTCTAAGGGCAGTGGTGGGGAGGACAGAGAGAAGGATGTAAATTCAAGAGAGACATGGCAGGAAAAACATCACATTTGGGAGATTGATTGGATATGGGAGATGTAGAGTAGAGAGAATATCAAGGATGATCTGCTTAGCTTCATACATTTGGAGATGGGATTTTTGTTTGTTTGTTTGTCATGCATGGCTTTGGGATCTCAATCACAGGCCAGGGGTTGAACCTGGGGCCACAGCAGTGAAAGCACCAAATCCTAACTGCTAGACCACCAGGGAACTCCCTTAGAGATGGGATTAATGCTAAAGAAGTTACCTCTTAGCCCATGATCATAGGAATAGAATAGAAGTTATCAGTTTTTTGTGGTTTTTCCCAGGATTTGGCCTCCTCTCTTTGAAGAACCAACTTCCTCAGCCATTACTTTTATTTTCCTACCCCAAACTGGGCTTCAAGTAGTGCTTCAAGATATCAGCCTCCACAGTCCTTCCAGTTCTTCTGGCCTCTTCTGTTCCTTGCCTCTTGAATACATCCTGTTAGTTTCTGTGTCTGAGTCTTTGCATGAAGGACTCCATCTATTTGGGATTCACTTTTTCCCCAGTCTGGGTCTCACTTCTTGCCTCATTTAACCCCTGACTTAACCTTACTCAGGGAGCCTCTGCAGAGAAAGGTTTTCCCATTCTACTTGAACATACCTTTTAAAAAAAATTCTTGAAGCCTTATGGATGGATTTGAGGTTAGAAGTGGATCATTACGCACATACACTTATGTACTCAACTTGGCTTTTAATTTTTAGTCACAGGTAAAGAAACTCCCTGCTGAAGTGTAATGGCAGGAACAGAAAACAGTTGTCTTGGCCTGGTGATTCCTTGACTCCTTGGTTCTCTGATGGAGGCACGATGGTTGGTGTAGCTTGTAGTTCACTATCATCTTGCCAGAATTGAGAAAACTTGAATTCTTGTTACATCATTGCTCTTTTATGCTTAGGATTTACCTGATCATTCCAAGAGAACTTGTGCTGTATGCTTCACTTGAAGGAATTTTTCATGTTGCAGTGTCCCTCCAAGTACCATATACCTCATAAGCCTTCTCTGTCTTCTTGACTTTTAGGTCAGGCTGTTCCTGCAGGATCCCATGTGCGGCTGAATCTCCAGACTGGGGCAAGGGAAGTGAAACTCCAAGATGAGGACAAGTTTCAAACCAATTTGAAAGGGTCGAAAAAAGGCAAAAGGTACAGTGTCAAGCCTGGGGACTGGAAGACTGACAGCATTGACCCTATAATGCTGAGAGTAATGACAATGTATTGTTCCTTTTTTTGTTGTTCCTTTTTTAAAATTAATTTTTTAATTGGAGTATAATTGCTTTACAATGTTGTTAGTTTCTGCTGTACATCTGCTTGAATCTCCTTCCTTGAGCCTCCCACTCACCCTCCACCCCCATCCCACCTCTCTGGGTCGTCACAGAGCACCTAGCTGAGCTCCCTGTGCTGTACAGCAGCTTCCCACTAGTTGTCTGTTTTATACGTGGTCATGTACATATGTCAGTGCTACTCTCTCAATTCGTCCCACCCTCTCCTTCCCATCCTGTGACCATTCTTTACATCTGTGTCTCTAGCCCTGCCATGCAGGTAGGTTCATCAGTTCCATTTAATGTATTATTTCTTGCCCAAATACACGTGGGTTTAAAAATTTTTGAAATTTAATAGCTTAGAATTTGTGATAAATATTTCAGGATTTTATGGATGTTTACTTCTATGGTCTTTGGAAAGAAATAGTTTGCCTTTTAAAAAAGGCTGTAGGGGAATGCTTAACCTGCTTTAAAAATGAAGTCTTTTTTCCCAGTACTTTAAGAGCACCCATTTGAATCCCAACAGTTAATGCGCTGATTACAGATGAGTCATCTATTCATTAAAACAGGCCTGTTAGGCCTTCTGCTTTGCAGTAATACTTCCTTGGTGGACAATAAAATTGCATTTTAGTCTTTAATTCATAGTAATTTTTCGTCTTGTTACTCCATATTAAAACAGGCTTTCTTATAGTATAAAAGTTCTTCAGTGGTAAGAATTGCCTATTTTTTAATAATCAGTTTAGTTGATTTACTTTTGGGCAATTCATAGTCTCTGTTTTTCTGTTTTTTGTTTTTTTTTTTTCTTTTTTCTTTTTGACTTACCAAGTTTTCTTTGCTTGCTCTTTCCTGTGTAAGGGAGAAAGAGGCTGAGGCATGGGGTTATAGGGACTGTTGGAATTGTGCAGTTTGAAAGGTCAGTATAAATATCAACCATAAAGTTTCTAACACAAGGACCAGTAAATTATGGCCTGCGGCAAAATATTGGGACTACTGCCTGTTTTTGTATGACCCACAAGTTATGTGGTGGTTAATGGTTTTTTATGGTTGAAAAAAAAAGGTGTTTCATGACTGAATAAAATTATGTGAAATTCAGATTTCAGCGTCCATAATTAAAGTTTTATTGGAATATAACCATGTTCATTCATTTATGTATTGTCCATGACTGATTTCCTGCTGCACTGACAGAGTTGAGTAGTTGGGAAAATCGTCCCATAAGGCCCACAATATTATCTGGTTATTACAAATAGTTTCCTGTCCCTGTTCTAATATGGCCGTGTCTCATTTTATTGCGCCTCACTTTGTTGCACTTCTCAGATACTTCATTTTTCACAAATTGAAGGTTTATGGTAACCCTATGTTGAGCAAGTCTGTTGCTACCATTTTCCAACAGCATTTGCTCACTTCATGTCTTTGTGTCACATTTTGGTAATTCTTACAATATATTTCAAACTTTTTCATTAATGTTATATTTGTTATGGTGATCTGTGATTAGTTCTTTGATTAGATCTTTGATGTAACTATTGTAATTGGTTTTTTGGTTTGTATTGTTTTTGTCATGTATTTTTTTCTTGTCAAGTATTTTTTAATTAAGGTGTAAACTCTTTTTTTAGACATAATGCTGTTGCACACTTTATAGACTACAGTATAGTGTAAACATAGCTTCTATGCACCAAAAAATTGATGTGACTTACTTTATCGCAATATTTACTTTCTTGTGATGGTCTGTAACCAGTCCCTTAATATTTCTGAGAGATGCCTGTTCATGTAAGTATTGGGAATCAGTCATGGATTGAGCAATGTTAGTGTTACTCAGTCCTTGGATTTTTATTATTTTAGCAATATTTTGAAGTTAGAGATGAGGCAGAAGGGGACCTGGCAAAAGGTCATCCATCCTGTCCATGTGGCACTTACAAGATCACAAAATAGCTTATTCAGATTTGGGCATTTTTCACTGTCAAAAAATTCAACTTTGTATTATGATCTGTAAAATAAGGAGCTATTTGTCCTCCTTATAGTCACCTCAAACTGGATTAGATCTTTATTTTTCCCTGCCTCTCCAGATAGGCATGTACCTGGAGTAACACAGGTTATATGATGATTACTTTCTCAGAACCATTAAAGAAAGAATCAAATGTCATTGTTGTGACCCCTATCAGTATCCCTCCATTTCTAGCATGCATGTACATCTTTCAGTGTCTCAAAGTACTTAGGGAAAGTGTTTCAAAGTACTTAGAAAGTCTTTTCTCACATCTAAGCCAAGTCTTATTTTTGAATAAGAAACCTATTTTTCCCCTGGTTTAAGAATATTGAGTTAGGAACTTGGTTAATTTGGTGCTATTTTATTAATATTTGTTGGTTTTAACACTATGGAAAGTAACTTCTCCAATAACTGGCCATAGATCATCAGTAGGAGCACTTATTGCTTCACATGTTGTTCCTGTCTTTTTAGACTAGAAAGCAGAGCCATCTATGTGGTCTATAGTAGAGACACCGTGAGAGAAGAATATTCATTCCTACTCCCGCCTCTTTACTTTTCTCCTTTGAAATGTTTCTGAGGGCTCTGCCTTGGAATGTCCTCCAGGGTAAGCTGGACATGTCTTCTTCCTTCTCAGTGTTTATAGCTAGCAACAAACCTGTCTGAACAGAAGCCCAAAGGCATTGACAAGGTGGTTGAGGGTGTTCAGTGCTGCGAGCTCAGCGAGTCTCTGGTGGTGACTTTCTCCTCTTGCAGTGAACCTCCTTCTGTGCTCCTTTAATTCCACTTCACAGTGTCTTCCTGCTTCTTTAGTTCTGGAATGGGAACAGAGACCAAAGGACAGGGCTAATTTTCAAAATTGTTACAATATTTTGTTTACTGACTTAACCGTTTTGAGAAACAAGACCCACAGCTTTCCATCAGTCTGTCAAAGAAGTTGGTGATCCTGTAAAGTTAAGAAACACTGGCTAGAGAGATGGGATAGTCCATTCCGCCTAATCCACAGCAGCTTCTCCACTAGTCCTGCTGGACATGTGACTGGCCACACTGCTACCTAAAGCTACAGTTCCTGTGAACTCTAAAGCCCACAAGAGGTCTCCTTATTCTGACTTGTCCCAGAGGGTTCTCTGGGCAGTTGCTAAGTTCAGTGTATAGTTGACTCTCAATTGGTTTTCCTCCTGGTATTTGTGTGTTAGACATTGCCATCTTCACTGGTTTTAGTTTGTATCCCTGTCAGCTTTCTCCATAGTACATCTTTTGCCTTGGAACAATCAGCTTTTTGAATCATCCTCTTACATTTAGAGGACCAAACTGCATCCAAGTTGTCCCTTATTGGGTTGTGTATTTGTTTGTGTGTGTTTAATTGCTAAGTCCTGTCTGACTCTTTGTGAGCCCGTGGACTGAAGCCTGCCAAACTCCTCTGTCCATGGATTTTTCCAGGCAAGAATGCTGGAGTGCGTTGCCATTTCCTCCTCCAGGGGATTTTCTTGACCCAGGGATTGAACCTGTGTCTCCTGTGTCTCTGTATTGACAGGTGGATTCTTAACCACTGAGCCATGTATGAAGCTCTGTTGAGAGCATTTACCACAGTATAATATGGTATAATAGTTAAGGGAGTGGGCCATGGACAGGACCATTTACTTATTCCACCATTCATTTCACAGAAGACCTATTGAGTGCCTGTGTGCCAGGCATTGGGGATACAGTAGTAAATAAAACAGACAAGACGCTAACTTTATTGAGGCTGGCAAGCAGGAGAAGAGAAATAAGTGTGCAAGTAAGGTAATTATAGATTATAATAAATACTAGGGAAGAAATAAGGTAATAAATCCCTGATGGAGGCTGTTGGATTGGCCGAAAAGTTCATTCAGGTTTTTCTGTACCATCTTGTGACTAACTGAACAACCTTTTTGGGCAACCCAATAGAAAGGATGGTTTGAGAAGGCCTTGTCAAAGGCTGAGACCTGAAGGATGAGGGGCACTTAGTCATGCGAGGGGTTAATTTTATAGGTTTAGAGTTAGAGCATTTCAGGCAGAAGAAACAAGAAAAGTTCCTGGCTTTGTTAAGGAAAGGGCTTTGTCAAGTTCAAGAAAAAGGAAAATGATCAGGGTGATTAATGGGTAGGAGAAGGAAGAAGACTAATATGAGATGAGATTGGAAAGGTGTGAGGGGCCCGATTATGTGGAATTTTGAGGAGCATGTTGAATGTTCTTCAATTAAGTAGAACTGAAATGGTGAGCCAGACAAGTGCTCGGGCCTGGTGCACTGGGAAGACCCAGAGGAATCGGGTGGAGAGGGAGGTGGGAGGGGAGATCGGGATGGGGAATACGTGTAAATCTATGGCTGATTCATATCAATGTATGACAAAACCCACTGAAATGTTGTGAAGTAATTAGCCTCCAACTAATAAAAAAATTAAAAAACAAACAAAAAAAAGAAATGGTGAGCCATTGGAGGATTTTGGGTAGGAGAATTATTTAATGTAATTTAGCAAGATCATTATAGTTGCTATGTATACCGAGGATAGATTGAAGGTGGACAAAAGATGAAAAGAGACAATTAGAATGTCATTTCAGTGGGTGAGGCAAAACATAATGGTGGCTTAGTCTGTGGTGCATAACAAAGAGTGGATGAATTGAAGATTTAATTTGGAGGCAGCAGCAATAGCTTTACAATTTAGGGGTTGGAAAAAGGGGAGTAGGGGTTCAGGTAAAGCCTCATTTGGGATTTGCATAACCAGGTACTGGAAGGTACTATATATTGAAATAGAAAAGATTGAGAGGGGGACAAATTTATGGAGAGAAATGTCAGGAGGTGTAATAAGTTTCAGGTGGCTGTTAAAGACCCAAGATGTATCAGTAGTTGTACAGGAGTCTGGCTGGTACTTGGGGAAGGGGTTTGGGTCAAAGATGTAATTTTAGGCATCACTGCCTGATAGATATTTTCAAGTATCTAGGGGAGAGTATTAGTTGCTCAGTTGTGTCCGACTCTTTGTGACCCATGGACTATATAGCTCACCAGGTTCTTCTGTCCATGGAATTCTCCAGGCAGGAATACTAGAGGGGCTTCCCTGGTGGCTCAGACAGTAAAGAATCTGCCTGCAATGCAGGAGACCCAGGTTCAATCCCTGGGTTGGGAAGATCCCTTGGAGAAGGGAATGGCAACCCACTCCAGTATTCTTGCCTGGAGAATTCTGTGGATAGAGGAGTGTGGTGGGCTACAGTCCATGGGGTCACAAAGAGTTGGACATGACTGAGACACACACGGAGAGTGTAGAGATAGAGAAAAGATTGTTCGAGACTGACCTCTGAGGTGTTCCAGCATACAGGATTCAGGTAAGATAAGGAACCAGCAAGAAGAGTTAGAGAAGGAGCAAGGAAGAGGAAAAATCCCGGAGAATGTAGCAACAAAAAGCTAGGAAAGGAGAGTATTTCAAGGAGGGAGGGGTGAACTGTGTAAATGCTGCTGAGTGGTTGAGGAACAAGCACTAGTGAAGAATCCATTGGATTTGACCATTGATTATTGGTAATTTTTTTTTTTTTATTATTGGTAATTTTGATGAGCAGTTTTAGTGGCGTTTTGGGAACAAGATCCAGGTTGATGCATATGGCAATCTAAATAGCATTCAAGGAGTGTGGATAGTGAATGAAAACAATGTGTTCATAAAGTTTTATTTAATCTGAACAGAAGCGGAGAAATGGCATGATAATTAGAGAAAGTGGAGTCAAAGGGGTGTTGGTATGCTGATGGGAATAATCCAACCAAAGGAAAAACTGATGATGCAGGCAGGTGGGAGTGTCATATAATTATGGGAGTTAAAGGTTTCGAAAAGGCAAGTGGGATCTCTACCCTGAGTTCAACAGGGGCAGGGACACTGTCATCCTTTTTAATAGTAGGGAAAGCAGAAAATGTAGATTTAGGTGCAGGTTTTGTTATATAGACAGGGAGGCCTGGCGTGCTGCAGTTCATGGGGTCGCAAAGAGTTGGACACGACTGAGCAACTGAACTGAACTGAACTGGTATATAGAGTGGATGATGGGAAGATGAATGAGTTATTGATGATAGCATCTGTTTTTCTCAATGAAGAATAAAATGAGAATGCCAGCTGAGGATACTTGTGCCTGTGTGCATGCAGGCACACATGTACATTTGTGTGTGTAGCTAGGGCTAAGAGCGGATGATGATGGATGGCCTGGGAGAGTGGGACTTTATACAGCAAATAGAGATGTAGACATCTCTACATTTTAGGATTAGGGGTTAATCCTAAGTCTTGGAGAAAGGAGGAGATAATCTGCTCCTTATAGCCTTGTACATATACCATGAGGAAACTGTAATCAAAAAAGACACACGTACCCCAATGTTTATTGCAGCACTATTTACAGTAGGTCAGACACAGAAGCAACCTAGGTGTCTGTAGATAAATAGATAAAGAAGTTGTGGTACTTATATACAATGGAATATTACTCAGCCATAAAAGGAACACATACAGTTCTAATGAGATGGAGGAATCTAGAACCTATTATACAGAGTGAAGTAAGTCAGAGAAAAACATCATATGTTAATGTATATATGTGGAATCTAGAAAAATGGTACTGATGAACCTATTTGCAGGGCAGCTATGGCAACACAGACATTAGAGAACAGACCTGTTGACACAGTGGGGACTGCAGAGGTTGGGATGAATTGAGAGAGAGGCATTGAAATGTATACACAACCATATGTAAAATAGATAGCCAGTGAGGATTTGCTGTATGACGCAGGGAGCTCAAACCTTGTGCTCTGTGACAACCTAGAGAGGTGGGATGGGGTGGGATGTGGGAGGGAGGTTCAAGAGTGAGGGGACATAGTGTACCTATGGCTGGCAAAAACCAACACAATATTACAAAGCAATTATTCCCCAATTAAAAATAAATAAATTTAAAAAGTTATAGCCCTAAATACTTCACTCCCTCTTCAGGGTAAGGATCAAGGCAGTGGCATCCTCTTGCAGCTGGCAGTGGGTGAGTCTCTGACAGGAGAGGTGTTGTCTGTCTTATTTGGTAGGACTGTGGTAACGGTTTGAATGAAATATTAGTTTTAAAGGATTGACACAGTGCCTGACACATGGTTAAGTGCTCTGTAAATGGGAATGATTAACTATTATTAGTTAGTTTAGGAGGATTGAGATTTAAAGAAATCAAGTGTTTTTCTGAGGGCTCTAAGGGGTCTCTGGGATGAATCAAAGACTGAGAACCTTTCATGAGAGCTGAGGCTGGCTAGGATCTTGGGCCATGAGACTGAGGTACTCATCTCACCTGGAACAGAGAGAGTGGTCCACTTGCCCCTTCCTCCCCATCTTTGCTATATCTCCAGGGATATCTGGACCACCCTCTCCCCTCACTGCCAGCCGGACAGTCTTGCCATGCACAGTCCACATTCTACACTTCGGTTTGTATGTATCACTTTTCCTTACCTCTGTTCACTGAACTGAAATGAGTGCTGGTGGCAAAACCTGCCTTTCACTCCCCTGCCCCACAAATGCCTTCTCTCCAGTCAAGATCAATTGTGGCTTGGATCAGCTCCAGGACTGTTTCTGAAGATACCACTCTAGTCTCTGCCAGCTTCCTGACATTATGTCCACCTTGGTTCCTTTCTTCCCTTTCCTTGGAGGCTGGCTGCAGAGGGTGGCTGGCCTTGGTTTTAGTTCTTCATATCTCAAACCCATTCCTTTGTCAGGTTGACTCATACCCCCTGCATATAATCTGTGCTCAGGGGTTTGTCTTAAAGGTATGAATTTATTCAGCCTGTTTTTGTAAAGATAGATTGACTTGTCAAATCAGGTTAGGCACACACTTGGGTGGGAGGAGGCTCAGGTTCCTATTAGTCTCCTTCCTGGAAGATTATATATAGGGTACATGTTATGTCCTCTGTCTGTGCCCCATTGTCCCCCAGGAGGTCTTACTCTGGCACCTGCTTGAGAGAGCAGCATTGCACAGACATTCAGACTTGTTTCTGCCTGAGTAACTGGCTGAGAGCTCTCTGTCCACAGTGGGCTTCTGTCTGCCTCATGCCATTTTCTCCTCTTTTATAAAGTGACCCCATCTTCAGCTCTTTCCTCCTCTAGCTTCAAGGTGAGATCATCAAGGTTAGACTCTGGCTGACCCATGGCAAAGGTGGTTAGTGTGCTGTGAGTTAGCCTGGCTTAGCTGGCCTTGGAGTGCCAGCCGTCCAGAGGGGTGTTCTTTCTTGGGAAAGATGGTACCCGCCTCATGACTCTCAACTTCTCTTTGGACAGGCTGGACATCAACACCAATACCTATACATCTCAGGACCTCAAGGACGCACTGGCAAAATTCAAGGAGGGCGCAGAGATGGAAAATTCAAAGGAAGACCAGGTTAGTAATATTGCTTATAGTGAATTTATACCATCCTGCAAAATGACATGAAAGGGAGTCACTGTTTCCTAAAGCTTTAGCAATAAACATAGATAATAATAACAATAATATTGCAAAATAATTTAAGGAACAGTTAATGCCAAATAAGTAACCCTTTGTGGACTATTAATAAATTTCTGGGAGCATTTCTGTCATCGTTTCATTAGGATTCAGCTTCCCATTACATATTCGGGAAAACTGAAGCACAGAGCATAGATAGCCATACTCTGCATTACCACAAACATCAGTGAGGGGAACAGAGGTTAGAACTCACATCTCCTCACTTACACTTGGGTTAGACACAAGTTTAAAGGATGGGACCTAGACCAGGAAGGAAGAAGCCCAAGTCCTTGTCCTTTGAACATGTAGCAAACCTTTTCCAGACCTCAGATCTCTTAAATGTACAACATGGGGCTGGGACAAGATGGCTGAGGTTTCCTCCAACTCTTAAATTTATGTACAAGCTATTAGGGAATGAGAAGGAGAAAGAGGCAGAGTCACAGCCCCTTGGCTATGTCCCTAATGTCTGGGATGGTTTGTGGATCCTGACCTATCAGAACAAAATCTTATTCTTAGATGGATCATGAGGTCATGTGATAGCCAGAGAGTGTTACAAATCAGTCCTTAACATTTCCGCTTGAGTCCTGTCCTTGAAAGAACTTCCTCCAGTGGCTGCCTTGCAGACCTTGTTCACCCTCCTCCTCCTCCTCTTCACAGTTCCCTCTGCTTTTCTTATCTCTGCCCTCATCCCAAAATTCTGGCAGTATCTTAGAGAGGCAACATCAGATTCTTGACAGTCTGTGTGTTAGTGAAGGAAGCTTTAGATCCTTCAGAACTAAGTATTTCTGAGACAGATGGACCTGTGTGTGTGTGTAAGAGAGAGAGAGACAGAAAGAACCTCAGGAGGAAGTGTTAATGTACAGGCCAAGCCTCCATGTCTTTACTCATCTTACCAAAGTTGTATCTCAATATGAAGAGTACACATGATAAAAGAAGGTGAGTAGCAGGATGGCAGCAGTAGTGGTGAAGGAAGGTGATGCATAAAATTATATCCCACTGCAGGTGTGTATTAACTGCAGGGGTAGAGAGGTGTGAGGGAAAGCAAATCCCTTACCTGGTGAAGTGAGGCCAGCAAAGGAGAGCAGTGCATTCCTAGGCGCCTGGAGCAGAGATTGGTATTCCTGTGACCAGGGCTTGGGCTCATTCCCACTCATTCTCTCACCATGAGCTCCACATGGGACAGATGGGAACATAAAAATCAGCCCTTGTTCCATGTTTTCTCTGTGGATGGAAGACCTACCGCACCCCTGTCTCTTCTCTTTACTCTCTTTAGTGGTATTCTTATCTCATAATTCAATTAGCATAGAAAAGTATGAATATTATAAAAATATTTTTAAGTGTAAAAGCAAGAGATTATTTAAGTTTTCATTTGCTGTTTTTTGCAATTAAAAATAATTCTCTCTCTCTGCAAGAGGAGACCCCAATAATGGCAGCAAAATGTGATACCCCTGTTCCATCTGATTTGTGTCAGCTGCCACTCTAACCTATGCCTGCCACACTCTTTTTTTTTTTTTTCCACACTCTTTCTTTACTTCTGTGGTGCTTAGGTTGTTAGCTTCTTCACCGAGGTACTGAGTCCTGGGGTCTTCTTTTCACTTTCATTTGTATCCTTCCTGTACTGACTCAGCCATCTGCCAGTGTACTGGGACTGGCAAATAAACCGACTTGAAGTAGGGGAGTTTCTTACATATCTCCAGCTCCTGGCTGCCGATACCATCATACTTTTTATCAGTCTTTAAACAAAATTTTTACATGGTGACTTGCAAGTACAGGATGTGCTTTTACCATTTATAAGGACAATTCTGTGAGATATTGTCATATCTTACCAATTGAATGAATTTTTTTGGGGGGAGAAGGGCATCAATTCCATTACATCCATTGGTAACTTATTAGATTTAAGTGAATCAGTCCTTCCCAGAGTCCCTTGCTTTATGGAAAAGCTCTGTGTCACCCAACAGATTTGGGTCATTGTTGTTGAATCTGATCTCTTTATCCCCTTATTACCATACAGATTGCTTGATGCTTTATCATGTCAGCTGTTGTTCAGCTGTATCCTATAATTTGTTCCATTTAAAAATATGGCCGCCTTAAACTTTTGAGTCTGGGCAAGATTAAATAGACTCATTTCTTCCTATTCTTCCTGCTGTTGTTGTTTGTTGTTCAGTTGGTAAGTCATGTCTGACCCCATGGACTGCATTGTGCCAAACTTCCCTGTCTTTCACTATCTCCTGGAGTTTGCTCAGACTCATGCCTATTGAGTTGGTGATGCCATCAAGCCATCTCATCATTTGTTGCCCCCTTCTCCTCCTGGCTTCTATCTTTCCCAGCATCAGGGTCTTTTCCAATGAGTCAGCTCTTCACATCAGATGGCCAAACTATTGGAGCTTCATCTTCAGCATCAGTCCTTCCAATGAATATACTTTCAGGATTGATTTCCTTTAGGATTGACTGGTTTGGTCTCCTTGCTGTCCAAGGGACTATCAAGAGTCTCCCTCCAGCACCACATTTTAAAAGCATCAATTCTTCGGCACTCAGCCTTCTTAATGGTCCAACTCTCTCATCCATACCTTACTACTGGAAAAACCATAGCTTTGACTAGATGGACCTTTGTTGGCAAAGTGATGTTTCTACTTTTTAATACGCTGTCTTGGTTGGTCATAGCCTTTCTTCCAAGGAGCAAATTCTTTTAATTTCATGACTGTAGTCACCATCTGCAGTGATTTTGGAGCCCAAGAAAAGAAAGTCTGTGATTGTTTCCATTGTTTCCCCATCTGTTTTCCATGAAGTGATGGGACCGGATGCCATAAACTTCTTTTTTTGAATGCTGAGTTTTAAGCCAGCTTTTTCACTTTCCTCTTTTTTTTTTTTTTTTTTTCACTTTCCTCTTTTACCTTCAAGAGGCTCTTTAGTTTCCTCTTTGCTTTCTGCCATTAGGGTGGTGTCATCTGCATATCTGAGATTATTGATATTTCTCCCAGCAATCTTGATTCTAGCTTGAGCTTCATCCAGCCTACCATTTTGCATGATGTACTCTGCATGTAACTTAAATAAGCAAGGGGACAATATACAGTCTTGACGTACTCCTTTCCCAGTTTTGAACGAGTTTGTTGTTCAATGACCATTTCTAACTGTTGCTTCTTGACTGGCATACAGGTTTCTCAAGAGGCAGGTAAGGTGGTCTGGTATTCCCATCTCTTGAAGAATTTTCCAGTTGTGATCCACACAGCCAAAGGCTTTCATAATACTAAAAGCAAATATAAAAATATGTTAAAGGTGAGAAGAAAATTTTTAAAAAGTGAGAAGAAGGTGGATTAGATAGGGACCTTGGAATTTGAGGGATAACATGGGAGTGAGTTTCTTGCCTTTCTTTTTGCTCTCTAAATATCCCAAAGTGGATACTGGAGAAGCCCATATCATGGAAATGACAACAGGTACAGATAGAAAAAAGGCCTTAAGAAGGTCCTACTCTCTATAAGAAAAAACCAGGAATAGGGCAGCCTAATAAAAATATTTTTGACAATACCTATTCTCTTTTAGCCAAAGACCATGGAAATCTCTCCACCTCCCTTAGTGCCAGTAGAAGTTAAATGTAGAATTTGGATTTCTAGCTCCAGTTTGTGTAGTAGAGCAAAGCTATACTCTTGCCTCCACCAGAGTGGTGTCGGCAGAATCTGAGTGGGGAGCCTGAACTTGCTCCCCTTCTGGTGTCAGTACATGGTGTGAGGCAGTGCTCTCCTATCTCAGCCAACGTGGTGTAGAGCAGAGAGCTTGAATTTCTACATTCTGCCCAGTGAAAGAAGACTATTCTCTTCTCCCACTACTGTGGTACCAGCAGAGTCCATGTGTGGAGCCTGATTTTCACCCCTCACAGGGGTGTAGCAGTCTGCTTTTTTCTGTTGGGATGGTGTCAGCAGAGGCCAAGATGGGAACCTGAATGTCTGTCCCCTGCTGGCAGCATCAAGGTAGTTTTCCACTTGCTTTAGCTGCAGCGATGCCAGAGGGTGTGGTCAATGGAGAGTCTATACTTCTAACCTCCATCTGGAGGGAACAAGGCAGTGTGAATCAGCATTCTGCTTTCCACTCTAGGGTGGTGTTAATGGGGATAAATGAGGAACCTGAACTTCTACCCCTAGATCAGCAGTGATAAGGCAGTGCTTTAGTTAACCCACCAGGGTGATGTCAGTAGAGGCCAAGGAAGGACTTCCACTCCCAATGTTGAGTGTGCATCTGGGACAAATGATGTTTTTCCTTCTCCTTACTAGAGAGGGGTAGTAGGATTTTGGAAGGAAGGAAAATGGAGAAAGGAATTTTGCAAATGATGTTCTAGGAATGCTCCTTAGTGATCCACAAGAGAAACAGACCAGACATAACAGCAGATTTAAGAATGGAAATACAGTGTGGAATACTGCCCAGGATTTTAGATTAGCTCTGGGGGGCACACAGAGGAAGGAGACCAGAATAACACTGCAAATTCTCTGAAAACTAAATTGTCTTGGGTTCACAACCTCACAAGAAGACAAGAACCAAGATATTAAACTTAAACAGTGTGACTGCCTACTGAAAAAGAAGATTCAGTAGAATTCAGAATCTTATAATACTCAAAATGCCCAGGTTACCTAAATTGTATCTCATGATACCAAGAACCAGGAAAATAAAAACTTGACTTAGGAAAGACAGTTAACTGATGCCAACTGTGATATGACCCATAAGTTGGTATTATCTAATAAGAATTTTAAGGCAGTTATCATAAAAATGCTTCAAGCAATTATGTATACTCTTGAACCAAATGATAACCTCAGCAAAGAAATAGAAGATATAAAGAACAGAATGGCATTTTAAAAGTGAAAAATGCAAGTGAAAGTTAAGAAAAAAATCACTGCCTAGGCTTAATAGTAAAATAGAGATGAGAGAGAAAAGAATCAGTGAATTTGAAGGCAGATAAAAGTTAATCTAAATAACAGAAAATAGATGAAAAAAATAAATAGTGACTTAAGGACCTGTAGGACTGACTGTAACAGAAAATCCAAGGTTTGTGTAACAGAGTCTCAGAAGGAGAGGAGAAATAATATGGGTCTGAGAAAATAGTCAAAGAAATAGAGATGGAAAACTCTCCCAATTGGTGAAAGTTATAAACCTACAGGTTCATGAAGCTGAGTGAATTCTAAATAGAATAGAATTCATTCAAAGAAATCAACACCATTATGCATCACAGTCAACCTGAAAACTGAAGACAGAAAAACAATTTGAAAGCAGCAAGGTAGAAACCACATACTAGCAATAGGCAATAATGTTTGAATGGTAACATCTTTTTCATCTGAGATCACAGAGGTCAAAAATATGTGACATATTTTTCAATGGTGAAAAAGCAAACTGTTCACTCAGAATTCTATAGCCAGTGAAAATACCCTTCAGGAGTGGAAAGGAGGAAGTCACGACACTCTCACACAGAAGAAAGTTAAAGCAATTTATTACCAGCAGACCTGCCTAAAGGAATGACTAAAGAATATTTTTCAAATAGAAAGGAAATAATAACAGAAGGAAACATGGACCATTGGGAAGAAAGAGCTGTGAAGTGCATAAAGGTAGAGGAAAATATAATAGACTACCCTTTTCTCAAATTTTAAAAATTATGTTTGATAGTTGCAGCAAAAATTATGACATCATCTGTAATTCCATATATGTTTAATATATAGTTCAACTGCCAAAGTTACCACTTTTTTTTTCTTTGCTGTGCTTTCAACTTTGTTGTCAGTTCTATCTTTTCATTAACCATTCTTATGAAATGTTTCATGGTTTTATCCTGAGGAAACTATACTGCCACACACTTGACATCTGTATATGAATTGCATAATGGGTGCACAGTGGCCATTCACTGACAAATTTTGAAATAAATAATGTGATCAGCAACTGTTCATGATTGGCATTTATATAATTTACATAATGATTTATGAACTGAAGAGCTAGCAGCAAATTTGGTACTTAATGCAGTTAAACATATGATGGCAACTGAAATTTGAGTCATGTTGGGAGACTGCTACTGCTACTGCTAAGTCACTTCAGTCGTGTCCGACTCTGTGCGACCCCATCCCTGGGATTCTCCAGGCAAGAACACTGGAGTGGGTTGCCATTTCCTTCTCCAATGCATGAAAGTGAAAAGTGAAAGTGAAGTCACTCAGTCATGTCTGACTCTTCGCAACCCCATGAACTGCAGCCTACCAGGCTCCTCCGTCCATGGGATTTTCCAGGCAAGAGTACTGGAGTGGGATGCCATTGCCTTCTCCAGTTGGGAGACTAATATTATGTAAACTGTGGTATTTGAAAGTGGTGCATATGAGATCTGTACAAAGCAAGGACTGTCTGGTAAAAGACTTGCATCTATCTAGAACATGTAAAGAACACTCAAGACTCAACAGTAAAAACCAACAACCAGTTTGAAAATGGGAAGAGGACCTGAACAAACATTTCACAAAGAGAATATGTGGATAGCAAATAATCACATGAAAAAAGTCTAATGTCATCAGCTGTTATAGATATGCAAATTAAATCCACCACAGGGTATCACTATACATCTATTAGAATGCCTAAAATAAAAATGATAATACTAAATACTATTGAAGATGTGGAGAAACTGGGTCTTTCATTGGTGGGAATAAAAAATGGTGCGGCTACTCTGGAAAATACCCAGTAGTTACTCTCTTGGGCATTTATCCCAGAGAAATAAGAACTTAGATTTATTTTTAAGAAAATCTTTATACAAATGTTCATGCAGTTTTACTTATAATACTCCAAACCTGGAAACAGACATTCTTCAACAGGTAAATGGTTAAACTGTGCATCTGTACAATGGAATACTACTCAACATTAAAAAGAAATAAACCATTGATATTTACAGTAAATTGGATAATGAGTTAATGCATCTCAAGTGAATTAAGTTCAGTAAAAAGGCAGTCTCAAAAAGTTACAGACTTTATTTGTATAACAGTCTCCAAATGCTAGAATTATAGAGATGGAGAACAAATTAGTGTTGCCCAGGCACAGGGATAGGAGAGAGGGATGAGAGGATAAAGTGCAGATATAGAGGAGCACTGTAGAGTCATTTGGTGGTGATAGAACAGTTCTGTAAGTTGATTGTTCTGGTGGCTACATGAATCTTTTTATCAGATAACACTGTCTAGATGACACACACACGTGCATGCTAATGTGTACATGTAAAAGCTGGTGGAATCAGAATAAGACTTGTGGTCTAGTTAATAGTATTGCACCTATGTCACTTTCTTGGTTTTGACATTGTATTGTTATATAAGATGTTACCATTGGAGGAAGCTGAATGAAGGGCATAGAGTACTCTCTACTATTTTTGTAATTTCCTTTGAGTTTATAATAATTGCAAAATTAAAAATTTTGTTAAAGGCCTTTCTGGGAGCCAGGCATGAGGCAAAGATAACTAGTTTCTTATCCTGCTCACTTGTCTGTCAACCCTCAGCTTTCCTTGACCTCTTTACATGGTCTTTGGTGGCCACCAGAGTCTTCTAGCACAGTGGAAGGAGAGCATTTCACTGTTTTAGCCTAAAGGGGAAGAATATACCATTCCATAGATGTGATTGCTCTGCTAGGAATGGTCTTTTTTAAGAGAGACTGATTCATTTCTTTGGTTGGTGTTCCTATGGAGTGCTTGTAACTGGGGAGAAAACCCATAGGTAATAGACGAGCAATTTGGAGCTGACAGCTGCTCATCATCCTGCTTTTTATAAATATTCGTGCCTTTTAATTATTCTTGGAAGATGGAGACATAAGCCACTGTGACCTTTCAGACTGTCTTTATAAGTACTATCCTCTGAAATTGCGAAGAAAACAGAAAGTGTCACATGTATAAAATATCTAATTAAAGTCTTTTATTCACCTCCAACATAACTTCATTTTAAAATCTTTATATGTGTGTGGGGTGGAGAGGGACTGAGCAAAAATTGTTTGAGGCTTGAGTATAGTACATACAGTAATTTAGCCACTTCAAACAGTTGAACAAATTGTACACCTGTAGTTAGATTGACAGTAATGACAGAGATTTAATTTTCATCAGCAAATTGCTCCCACTCTGACAGCTCTTTACCGACAGTTTCCTGTATCTGGGTTTCCCTAAAATGTTGCTAGATGGGTAGGGTAAAGCAAAGATATTCTTTAATCGTAGAAGAAGGAGAACCAAGGTATGGATTATTTCACCTTAGACCTTGGCTTTTCTATGTGAGATTAGGGGTTAAAGGTGAGCTGAAATTGTATACCCTGACCTCAGTGATTACAAGGAGACTTTTCATTCTTCTTGAGCATTGGAAGGCAGGCTGAGATAAGTGGACCTTGGAAAAAATCTTGAGTGTGTTATTGTGGCAGAGGGCTATATGTGTAGATTCTGAGGTCTCTCTCTCTCTGGGCATCCTGGAAAGTACAGATTTTGATAGTACAGATTAAAGAAGGTTGTGCCCTGGAGCAGCAGTTCTTTGAGGATGGGCATCCATGGCAGACCACAGGCTGACTGGGGAGATGTCTACAGTTGATGATTAATCATCTCTTTGCTACTCTTTTTAGGAAAGGCAGGCCAAAGTTAAGCGGCTCTTCCGACCCATTGAGGAGCTGAAGAAGGACTTTGAGGAGCTGAATGTTGTCATTGAGACAGACATGCAGATCATGGTACGATTGATCAACAAGTTCAATAGTTCCACCTCCAGCCTGGAAGAGAAGATTGCTGCACTGTTTGATCTCGAATATTATGTCCATCAGGTATTGTATTTCTTGTCTGTTGGTCTGACTTTTAACTAACAGCTCCAAAAATTAGCCCCTCTGCCCAAGGCCCTAAGAAAATATTGTTATCATCTTTACTTCTCTCTCAAGGCATAGAAGTTTTTTAATCTAGGCCATTATCTGTTGTATAAGATACTTTCTTAGAGACCAGAGCCAAAGTCACCCAATTTGTGTAGAGCTGGGATTTGCAACAAGGTCTGTATGACCCTAAACTCTGTGCTCTTAGTGTTTTGGATATTCTGCCTCTCACGGGATACTGGTACTACCTGAATGAAGCCTAAGAGAGAATAGATGGATCTAAGCAGAAGGAGCCAAGAGAAGTCATTCTCTTATTGAATGAATTAATTTATTGCATGCCTGTTAAGTTCCAGGCACTGTTCCAGGCACTTAAAATACATTTGTGGATGGAATTGGAGCTTACCTTCTAGAAGAGGTTTGAAGGAGATAGATACTACTGAAAAATAAAAAAATAGAGCAGGATGAGGATTGGCAGTGTTGGGAAGGAAGGTCTCAGTTACGAGTAAAAGCAGGTACCACAGCGCTAAGGTGGGAGCATGTGTAGTGTGTCTGGGGAACAACTATGTGGCAGGAGCTGAGAGAAGTAGATGAAGTGCAGAGAGATAATGGGAGGGAGATCATGGAGCACTTTGTGGGCCATAGAGAAGAATGGAATTGGACAGTGTTGGGAGAATGTTACAGAACTATATGATCTAACTTTCTTTTAAAGAAAGTCTGGCTACTGTGTTGAGAGTTAGACTGTAGGCCTAGGGCATGGGTAGAGGCAGAAAAACTAGATAGGAGGCTGTTGCAGTAATCCAGACTAGGGGCGATGGTGACCTGGGAGGGCTGTGTAATCATCATCAAAGGCTTGCTTGAGATCTTCATCAAGATACAGATCTTCAGCGACCTCCCACACATGACAGCGTCCTTGTTCTCTATAAACTAAGCTAAAAGACATTCTTTAGGATTTTGCCAGCCTTTGTGTTGAGAGAGGATGAGTGTGTACTGTATCTGCAGGAATTATGGGATGGCCTCTTCATCTCTCTTTGCTCATAATTCTTTCTCAGGCCTCAAATAGCAGGTCTATGATCCTTTTAGAGAAGAAAATGGACCTGGGTTCTCTTTCCTTTTTCCAGTCTTTCTCTCCAGGGTAAAAAAACAAAAAGTCCAACAGCTTTTCTGTTACAGATATTTAAAGGAATAAGGATCCTAGGGGTTATTGGCCAACTCAGTCCTGCTCTGATGTTGACAGCTTTTATTTTTTCTCATCTTAACATACTTCGATGGGTCTTTAGGTGTCAGGTTTCTGTAGGCTCTTCTTTTAGCTGCAGCATAAAAGGCCAAAGTGATCTTTTATGAGAGCTTATCTTACCCAAAGGAGATTGAGTACAGAGGAGGGTAGCAGGGCCCTAATAAATTTTATTTCCCTTGCAGGTTCTTTGGTCATCCTGCAGTATCATCACTAGGGTGACATCCCATTGTGCTTTCATGGGTCACTGAGAGGGATTAACAATTTCTTGGACATCACCGAACTTATCCTGTTTTATCAATCCAGGAACTAGTCCCCTGATGGAGACCAAACTTGATCTGTTGGCAGAAGACTGTTAAGTGTTCTAGATCATTGGTCTTTCAAGTGGAAATACAGATAAGGTGGTAGGCTGGTATGTCGGGCTTCCATGCAGTAGTGTCAAGTTGTTATTTCACACGGGTATTGAAGAAGACATAGCTTGGCCTCAAGTTCCAGTTATGGTGGGCAGGTAGGGTGATGTAGTGTTAGATTTGAGGAAGATAAGACTCTTCTTGCAAGAAACTTACTTAGTCCACTTTTATTCTAGACTGCTGATTGGATGTTTTGAGGAGTCATGGGCTTCAAGGACCCAAACTGGCTCTGCCCAAGGATTTCCTCACAGCCATGTTTGAATTATTAAACAAGATTTGTGAAAAGCAAAATCGTGTGTGTGGAAGCAGCATGTGAATTATTTAAGGAGCAGCCACTGTCTGCCCCATCCACCCTGTGGCAGTGTATTTGCCTTCCCTCATGTGACTCCTCGATTATTTACCATCATTTCTCCCTTTCTTTATTTTCTGTGTTCTTTCATTGTTTCTCTTTTCCTCCTGAGTGTTGGCACAGTTCCCTACTGCCTCCTTCATTATGCACTCCCTCCTTCTACCTTGAATTCCTTTCTTTCTGTCCCACCCAGTCCTGAGAGCAGCCTGGGAAAAGTTCTGGCCCCAGACCCTGGCCCTGGTCATGCCTTCTGCTGTGTGATACTGGGCAGGGCCCAGATTTTGGAGCTTGTGTGTACAGTAGGCAGAGTGACTCTTTCCTACTTCATCTCCCATAAAATAACAAATGAGAAAACAGCTTGAAAAGGCTGAAGAGCTTATGTAAATGTCAGCCTTAATAATACCCTGGATTATCTTTATAGTAGTGAAGATAAACTGAATCTATAATAGAACCTCTGTGACTGGACTGCATTGGTTTGCTCTGCTAGGAACTCATACCAACCTTGATAAGTAGCCATCTCAGGCATGGGATTACAGGACTCTCTGAGCCAGGGTTTTGTATTTGGAAAACCTGGAGGAAGGAAGACCAAAGGAGAAGGTAGTGAATTCTTAGATTTTAAAATCAGAGTATGTAAGGAAGGAAAACTCAGCAAGTATTTATTTGTGCTTATGTCACAAAGCACCCTGCTCTGAGTCTTCCTAGTTCGCTAGGCTATGGTCCAGTAATCATTCCCCTTCACAAGGACAGATTAGGGCAGACAAATGCCAGCCCTGGCCTGGGGCCCTTATGACAGAGCAGATTCCATGCTTACTTCATGGCCCTGGATTAGCCATCTTTTTAGGTCTGTGGTACAAGTAACCCATTCATTTTATTGGCACAGTTAGCCCAGACTGCCTTTTTTTTTACTCACAGTGGAATTTATTTCAGTGACTTTTTTTCTGATCAAGTTTATTCATTGTTTTAATGACTGTGTATTGAACACTTAGCTATATGCTTAGACTATTGTTAATCCTTGGACCTATACCAGTGGTCAGAAAGACAAAAAACCCCTGCTCTTGTGTTTGAGAAGAATGATCTTCTAAGTGGTAAAAACAGGCTAGGCCTACCCCAAAACATAGGCATAGTCAAATACAGCCCTTCAAACTGGATTTCTCTGCTAGGGCCATCTTCTAGTTTGAAAGAATAGAGTCAGGTAAGAAAGGGCTTAGTAGTATATGGAGGAGAAAGGTGGGTAGTAGTCACATTGCTGTTAGGCTTCCTGCCTCTTCCTGATGATTTGTAGAGTGGGATGAGCATGTAGAAAAGAGGCAGCTTTTATAGCAACAAAGATATTTCCAAGGGAGACTGTAGCTGCTGCATGGGGAAAAAAGGACCCAGTGACCTTTCTGAAGAAGTTGAGTCTTCTTGTTCCAGGGTGCAAGTGAAGCTTGGGAAATGAGATCCCCTATAGAATAAAAGAGACAGAGTCTGAATTTTGGGACTTTGGACCTTAAGTATAGCCTAGACCAGTGTGGCCCAATAGAACTTTATGGGATGATGGAAATGCTCTACATTGTCCAGTAGTAGCCACTAGTGAGTTAGCACAGGCCTAGGCTAAAGCTTTTGAGAGAGGCTTTTATGCAGATTTATCACAAAGTGTCCTCAGATTCGTTCAACCTTAGACTATAAAGTGAGGAAGTGGGAAGAGAAGCATGCTATTGTTATTCTTCTAGCATTTTTCCAGCCCTCCACCTGGAGCAGAGTTCCTTTTATAGTTCCTGATTTCTAATTAAAAAGCAGCATTTTAAAGTGTCTGCTGCCTCCACTGCCCCCACTGAGGCTGGACATCACCAGGAGCATAGTGTCATTTACTAGTGCCGATGACACCAGATCTTGGTGTTAACAGCTTGTACATTACGAGTAAGCTTGTGACTCATTCAGTTCAGTTCAGTCGCTCAGTTGTGTCCGACTCTTTGCAAATTGTTTTAAAATTTAGTTGGTTCTTACAGACCCTTTCCTAATTAGTCAGAAAGACCACCAATACATTTTACCTATTTTTTTTAGTTTGTTCTTGAATAGTTACCAAAGGAAATTCTTACCTTGATGTCTGTACTATACTAAGCAGTGCCTCTGTTCCAGATGGATAATGCACAGGACCTGCTTTCCTTTGGTGGCCTTCAGGTGGTGATCAACGGGCTCAACAGTACAGAACCCCTGGTGAAGGAATATGCGGCGTTTGTGCTGGGGGCTGCCTTTTCCAGGTGAGCAGCATGGATGGTCATCACATTGGCCAGGATCCTTTGGACCCTTCAGGTGAAGTCTAGCTTTACTCTTGGCCTGATGGGCCTGGAGGAAGGATACGTTTGTACTCATGCACATCTCTATCCACAACTTAGTGTAATCTCATTGGAACTAGAGTAAGAATTTGATTCTGCCTTTATTCTAACTAGATAAGAATTTTCACCGTTGTTGTCACCATCTGTGACTCTCTCTTCCCCCTCATATTATATGTATGGACATTTCATAACATATTTTAGGTCACATTCTCTGTTTTAGTCAAAGCTGATTAGAAGTTATACCAACCATAAGTAATTGAGAGGGAGGGGAGTGAACTCCAAGAGTTGATCCTTTTAGCAGAGAAGCTTCATCTGGTGATGAATAAGTGATGAACCTGACCAAGGAGGACCTTTTGGGGGGAGATTTGCCTACCTCTAGTTGCCTGAAACCAATCAACATGCCACCAGGTTATCACACTCTCTGGGTTGAGAGTTATTTAAATTTGAGTTAGTCTGGCTTATGCTCAAAGACTGACCAGGTGAGAGGAATGAGCATCTCCAAAGGGTAGATGCAGAAAGAGATAGGAGCACTGTATCATTATACTTCCCTAAAAAGGTCAAAATGTCTTCAAGCTGCAGTTGGTCCATTGGAGCTACAGTTTGTTCCATTTTTGAAAGTCTGTTCCTAGGACCATTTGTTCTTCTACAACAGGAACCATTATTCGAATTCTTGCTGTCAGGACATGTGCGGTGCCTATTAAGGGTTACCTTGCTTGCTTGCCAGGATTGTGATAATGTAGAAGGGCTATTTTGAACATTACCATTGGACTCTTTGTTTTGAAAAGATTTCCTTTGCCTTTCATCTACGATTATCTTTATTTAATCAGAATCTGAGTCTGATACTCTCTAATTCTAAAAGACTTAGCTATCTTTTCTTAGTAAATTGAGAGGCAAAATTAGGAAAGCCAGAAGAATTGTTGCAGGTGAGATGCTGGGAGCACTGCAGGCCTTTGTTTCCCTTCTTGCTTACCTGCCCCATCTTTAAGCCCTGCTTATCTGTGGACTCCAGAGCATACCTCTCTTGCTGTCATCGACCAGAGCCACGCAGGAAAATCACTGCCTGTGCATCTACTGGAAAGGTGAAGAATCTATAAATTTGCCATTTGTAGCTGTGATTTCAGCCCTGCACAAGTTAAGATCTTTATCCTCATTAGACTTTAGAGGCTTGAGAACTTACTGAAGTTCACTTTTTGTTTCTCAAGCTATGAAATAATTGATTCACACATTATTAACCTTTTTTCCCAGACCCTTTTTGGAAATCTCTGTAATCGCCAGTACTTTCTTTATACTTTGAATGTGAACTGATGATTCTGTGTGTACTTTGCCATTGCTTCTGGAAACACATTTCATAGGGGAAAAGAAACGTCTTGATGTCACACCTTGGTTTAGGGGAGCTAAGTGACTTGAGAAGCTTGCTTTGGGCCTGCTTAGCAGGCCATAACTCATCTGGAGGCTGTGCCAATGTGTGGTGTTATTAAGACTTTTCCATGATTGTATTAGTGTAAGACTGTGTTAACATTTATGCGGCATCACTAAAATTTAAATAGAGATAAATATAAAATATTGCAATTTAGTGTTTTGGTGGCAAGAAAACTGCTGTATTCAAAATGTTCTAGCTGGGATTTTGATGGCTCACTGGAGGGCAGTTACAGTGACAGCATGGTATGGTGCCAGAACATTTGGAAGCCAACAGCAGGCTCCTGAACACCATGAAAATGTAAGTGTTTTATGCAAAGAGGAACTTGATGCAAGGTAAGAATGTTTCCATGCAGAGGCAGGTTTCGGTGGTCTAGTCTGATATTCATTATTTATTCCTGGTGTCCTAAGTATTGCTTCTGCAGCTTCCTACCTGCCCTCAGCCTGCAGGTGAGCACTCACATAACACACATGTATGCATACATGCACACACAAAGTGATTGGATCAGCTCTTCCTTTGTCAAGAGGGCTTTCAAGGGGTCGTGAGCATGTTGGAATCATGGAGTCTCATGGTTTGGGAATCTTATTTAGAGATCATTCCTTCCAGTTTTCTGCTGATGAGCAAAAACATAGCTCATTCAGTCCAGATGTTTGACTATTTGGTAGACCACTGGTACCTACAGTCAGAAAATCTAGGTTCAAGTCCAGTTTCTATCATTTCCTGGCTATTTACCTATAGGCAAGTGATTTCACTTTTCTAAGCCTCACCTTTTTCATTTGTTATCTAGAAACAATAATAGGTTTCCTTTGCATTTCATAAGATTGAATGAATATGGAAGAACATAATATACAATAAGTCCTGTGAAATGCTTATAACGCACCTGTCAGTGACATGGGGTATAACATCATGGTGTTCATAGTGTGTCCTTTTTACTTTGAGTTATCACTGTAACTCGGAGTTAAAGTGTTTCTTTTGTTTTTACAATGCAAACCTTTGTCTTCCTCATTTTCTCTTCTATTAAGTGCCTACCTTCTACCACATATATCTGTTGGTGTCAGTCTTGCTGCTTCATGAGGGTATTTGTTTGCCTGCCTGGGTTAATTACTTCATAAGACCTTCACAGACATTTCTGTAGATGAAGAGATCTCTTCTGTGGTGTTAAATGGGAAGCAGTTATTCCAAGATCAAGAAGAAAGAGTTGACATAAACATAATTCATGTGGCCACTCAGTGTTACATGGCCACTGAAACAGTTTGTTCCCTTATTTAAATATTATTCACACTTATTATGGGTCATGCACATTCATTTTCAGCTGCCAGTGTTTTTGTTGGCCCATATGCAAGGCAGGTCAGGCTCTTGCATAAAAAGATATGTAGAAATAGGGTGGTAGGAGTCTGATGCCTTTGGCATCTTTATTTTTCCTTCCCTCCCTTTCCTTCCTCCTTCCCTTCCTCCTTTCTTCAAGTCACATATTTTCAGTGGTCTTTCTATGACCTGCTTTCATCTTATGATGGCACCTCTCTCAGTCACTTTTGGTGTCCACTGTCCATGAGTTCTTTTATGCATATGTTTGAATTATTCAATTACTTTGGCTTGTAAATGCTCACTATATGCAATTCTTTTTTCATGAACTTATGCATAGTGTAAAAAGGGAGGTATGTGTGCTATCAGTCATAGTGCAATTATGTTCTCTTATGATGGATCCCTGGAATAGGATTACACTCTACCCTGTCTTTGATGTCTTCATTGGACCCTCCTTAGGAAATACTGGGTTACATACATCTCTTTGTAAAATGAATGTTCACCCCACTGCTGACCTGCACCCTCTCACCCTATGCTTTGTTGGTTCTCTAATTTTCCTATAGTTGTACTCCTCCCACGGATATTTTACTAATTAATTTTAACCATTTGACCAGTGTCAAATCATTGTGTCCCATTTCCATTTGTTGGCCTCCAATTTCCAGATTTCTTTCCTGCTATCCTTCATGAATTTCAGTGCTTATCTGTATTATCTCTGTCTTTCCTGACTTTTGTGGGATTTTTGGGGATCATTTTCATTGACCTTTACCTTTACTGCTGTCATCCACTAGATATCTTGAAATTTGTTTCCATTCCCCCCCAACATTTCATGTTCTTTGCCCACTTCCATCATCTCTTCACATTTTCATCTCTCCTCTTAAATACAGTTCTTAGCCTTGTCATGATCTCCATCCTCTGCACATCCTCCTTTTCTCCCTTCAGTGTTCTTCACTGTCTTGCTACTCTCTAGACTCCCTCCTTTTAGCCCACAAATGTTCGATTACTTAGCCACTGACCCCTGCCAGCCTTCCCTTCCAAACTTCTTGAAAGATTAGACAGTTAGGGATCCAATAAGTGCACATGAGATACAATCCCTGAAATGGTTCAAGAGTATTTTGTCTTTATTGACATCTCCGTTAACATCAACAATGTCAACCACTACTTTCCTTTGGAAACTTTACTTCTCAGCTGCCATGTGATTGTGGTCCCTGAGTTCTTGAATGTCTGTAATTAATTACTCCATCTTCTTTTCTTTTTATGGCAACATTATCTTCTCAGTATCTCCTGACTACAGCCATTTACCAAAATTTTTATGGCCTTGTCACTGTTGTCTCTTCATTTTCTCTACCAATGGTCCTACCTTTTCCCGTGGTTTCAAATTCTACCTCATTGTGAATAACTCCAATGTCTAAGCCAGCCTTTTTTCTCAGGTTCTTTCCTCCATTTCTATCAGACTGTGTCATTGCATATCAAACTGAAAGAGAAGAAAAGGAATTCATTTTTGTCTATCTCACAAGCTAGGCTTTTCTTCCCACTTCCTCTCTATCTGTTCTTGGCCTTATGATTGTCTTTGTTACTAAAGCTTGAAACTTTGGAGTGATATTTTAGTCTTGTTTCTCTCTAGTTATTTACCTTGTCACTGAGTCCCGTGGATTTTTTTTTTTTTTCACAATTATTGTCTTCTAAACAATTATTTCATTTTTATAAATCTATTTTAAGGAACCTTGATATTGTGAGGGCAGCAACATGTTTAGGGAGGGGACTCCCTCTCCCAGTGCTAGGAAATGATCCCTGAATAGTTTAAATCAAGCATGGCAATCCCATTTTCTGTGGATGTAGATTGATTTAGAGGTAAGCATTTGACCCAGTTCTGGACAATAAGACATAAATAGATGTTTGCTGGAAAAGCTTCTGGGAAGGATTTTGTTCTCTTATAAAGCTGTTCAAGCTGGTTTTAGAAAAGGCAGAGGAACCAGAGATCAAATTGCCAACATCTGCTGGATCATCGAAAAAGCAAGAGAGTTCCAGAAAAACATCTATTTCTGCTTTATTGACTATGCCAAAGCCTTTGACTGTGGATCACAATAAACTGTGGAAAATTCTGAAAAAGATGGGAATACCAGACCACCTGACTCGCCTCTTGAGAAATCTGTATGCAGGTCAGGAAGCAACAGTTAGAACTAGACGTGGAACAACAGGCTGGTTCCAAATAGGAAAATGAGTACATCAAGGCTGTATATTGTCACCATGCTTACTCAACTTATATGCAGAGTACATCATGAGAAACGCTGGGCTGGATGAAGCACAAGCTGGAAACAACATTGCAGGGAGAAATATCAATAACCTCAGATATGCAGATGACACCACCCTTATGGCAGAAAGTGAAGAAATGCTAAAGAACCTCTTGATGAAAGTGAAAGAGGGAAAAAAAAAAGAAAGTGAAAGAGGAGAGTGAAAAAGTTGGCTTAAAGCTCAGCATTCAAAAAACAAAGATCATGGCATCCGGTTCCATCACATCATGGCAAATAGATGTGGAAACAGTGGCTGACTTTATTTTCTTGGGCTCCAAAATCACTGCAGATGGTGACTGCAGCCATGAAATTAAAACACGCTTGCTCCTTGGAAGGAAAGTTATCACCAGCCTAGACAGCATATTAAAAAGCAGAGACATTACTTTGCCAGCAAAGGTCCGTCTAGTCAAAGCTATAGGTTTTTCCAGTAGTCATGTATGGATGTGAGAGTTGGACTATAAAGAATGCTGAGCGCTGAAGAATTGATGCATTTGAACTGTGGTGTTGGAGAAGACTCTTGAGAGTCCCTTGGACTGCAGGGAGATCCAGCCAGTCCATCCTAAAGGAGATCAGTGCTGGGTGTTCATTGGAAGGACTGATGTTGAAGCTGAAACTCCAATACTTTGGCCACCCGATGCAAAGAGCTGACTCATTTGAAAAGACCCTGATGCTGGGAAAGATTGAAGGCAGGAGGAGAAGGGGACAACAGAGGATGAGATGGTTGGATGGCATCACTGACTTAATGGACATGAGGTTGGGTAAACTCCGGGAGTTGGTGATGGACAGGAAGGTCTGGCGTGCTGCAGTCCAGGGGATTGCAAAGAGTCAGACACGACTGAGTGACTGAACTGAACTGAACTGAAAGACAAAGATAGTAAAGAGACCTTGTCTACTTCTTGCTACCTTGATTACAGTTGTTGGAGTAACAGTTGTTGGAGCTACAGCTGTTGTTGGAGCTACAGCTGGCTTAGACCAGTGAGAGGAGATACACAGGAACAAAAAGGCAACATGCTGAAGAGGATAATTGAGGGGAAAGAGAAGAATAGCTTCTTTATGATACAGTTTAGCTACTATACTGGTTTTATAACCATCTATTTACATACTTTTGTCATGAGAGTTTTTTTTTAAGAGATTGTTAGTCATTGTTCTGTTAATTGCGTCTAAACATATTTGAATTAATAAATTTTAAATATCTCAGATCTTTAAAATTCCTTGCTTCTTCATAGCACTTATCTCAATTTGCAGTTAAATATTTGTTTGATTACCTGTTAAATGATGATAAACCCTGTTAGTCCAGGGGATGATAGAATTCATTTTCTATTTTAATCTCGCTGTTTCCCTAGTGTATAGCAGGACCTAGCATTGAATGCTAGGAAGTAATAATGAAGGAACTAAAGAATAAAGTGACACCTAGGAAATGAAGTGTTTTTCATATAGCGAATGAGGGCAGAGTGGAGAATGCTGTCTCTATTAATGATGTAATAGTAGATGGTTCAGATTTCTCAGTTCAGTCACTCAGTCATGTCCAACTCCTTGCAACCCCATGGATTGCAGCACACCAGGCTTTCCTGTCCATCAGCAAGTCCCAGAGCTTGCTCAAACTCATGTCCATCAAGTCAGTGATGCCATCCAAGCATCTCGACCTCTGTCATCCCCTTCTCCTCCCACCTTCAATCTTTTCCAGGATCAGGGTTTTTTTCAGTGAATCAGTTCTTTGCATCAGGTGGCCAAAGTGATGGGGCTTCAGCTTCAGCATCAGTCCTTCCAGTGAATATTCAGGACTGATTTCCACTAGAATTAAATGGTTTGATCTCCTTGCAGTCCATGGGACTCTCAAGAGTCTTCTCCAACACCACAGTTCAAAAGCATCCGTTCTTTGGTGCTCAGCTTTCTTTATGGTCCAACTCTCATATCCATACATGACTACTGGAAAAACCATAGCTTTGAAAAACCAAACCTTTGTTGGCAAAGTAATGTCTCTGCTTTTTAATATGCTGTCTAGATTGGTCATAACTTTCTTCCAAGGAGCATGTGTCTTTTAATTTCATGGCTGCAGTCACCATCTGCAGTGATTTTGGAGCCCAAGAAAATAAAGTCAACCATTGTTTCCACTGTTTTCCCATCTGTTTGCCATGAAGCGATGGGACCAGATAGCCTGATCTTCGTTTTTTGAATGTTGAGTTTCAAGCCAGCTTTTTCACTCTCCTCTTTCATCACAAGGCTCTTCAGTTCCTCTTTGCTTTCTGCCATAAGAGTGGTGTCATCTGCATATCTGAGGTTATTGATATTTTCCCCAGCAATCTTGATTCCAGCTTGTGCTTCATCCAGCCTGACATTTTGCATGATGTTCTCTGTATATAAGTTAAGTAAACAGGGTGACAGTATACAGCCTTGTCTAACTCAATGAAATTGTGAGCCATGCCATGTAGGGCCACCCAAGATGGATGGATCATGATGGAGAGTTCTGCCAAAACGTGGTCCACTGGAGAAGGAAATGTCAAAGCATTTCAATGTTTTTGCCTTGAGAACCCCATGAACAGTATGAAAAGGCAAAAAAAAATATGACTCTGAAAAATGAACTCCCCAAGTTGGAAGATGCCCAATATGCTACTGGAGAAGAGTGGAGAAGTAACTCCAGAAAGAATGAAGAGATGGAGCCAAAGCAAAAACAACGTCCAGTTGTGGGTATGGCTGGTGATGGAAGTAAAGTCCAATGGTATAAAGGACAATATTGCATAGGAACCTGGAATGTTAGGTCCATGAATCAAGGTGAATTGGAAGTGTTCAAACAGGAGATGGCAAGAGTGAACATCAACATTTTAGGAATCAGTGACCTAAAATGGACTGGAGTGGGTGAATTTAATTCTGTTGACCATTATATGTACTACTGTGGGCAAGAATCCCTTAGAAGAAACACAATAAGAGTCTGAAATGCAGTACTTGGGTGCAGTCTCAAAAATGACAGAATGATCTCTGTTTGTCTCTAAGGGCAAACCATTCAGTGTCACAGAAATCCAAACTATGCCCCAACCACAAATGCTGAAGAAGCTGAGGTTGAACGGTTCCATGAAGACCTACAAGACCTTCTAGAACTAACACCAAAAAAAGATGTCCTTTTCATCATAGGGGACTGGAATGCAAAAGTAGAAAGTCAAGAGATACCTGGAATAACAGGCAGGTTTGGCCTTGGAGTACAAAATGAAGCGAGACAAAGGCTAATAGAGGTTTGCCAAGAGAATGCACTGGTCATAGCAAACACCCTCTTCCAACAACAGAAAAGATGATTCTACACATGGACGTCACCTTATGGTCAATACCAAAATCAGATTGATTATATTCTTTGTGCCAAAAATGGAGAAACTCTATACAGTGAGCAAAAATAAGACCAGGAGCTGACTGTGGCTCAGATCATGAACTCCTTATTGCAAAATTCAGACTTATATTGAAGAAAGTAGGGAAAACCACTAGACCATTCAGGTATGACCTAAATCAAATCTCTTATGATTATACAGTAGAAGTGACAAATAGATTTAAGTGATTAGGTCTGATAGAGTGCTGAAGAACTATGGACAGAGCTTCGTGAAATTATACAGAAGGCAGTAATCAAAACCATCCCCAAGGGAAACAAAGGCAAAATGGTTGTCTGAGGAGGCCTTACAAATAGCTGAGAAAAGAAGAAAAGTGAAAGGCAAAGGAGAAAAGGAGAGATATACCCATCTGAATGCAGAGTTCCAAAGAATAGCAAGGAGAGATAAGAAAGCCTTCCTCAGTGATCAATGCAAAGAAATAGAGGAAGACAATAGAATGGGAAAGACTAAAGATATCTTCAAGAAAATTAGAGATACCAAGGAATATTTCTTGCAAAAATGGGTACAATAAAGGACAGAAACGGTATGGATCTAACAGAAGCAGAAGATATTAAGAAGAGGTGGCAAGAATACACAAGAACTTTACAAAAAAGATCTTCATGACCCAGTTAACCACGATGGTGTGATTACTCACCTAGAGCTAGACATCCTGGAGTCTGAAGTCAAGTGGGCCTTAGGAAGCATCACTGCAAACAAAGCTAGTGGAGGTGATGGAATTCCATCTGAGCTATCTCAAGTCCTAAAAGATGGTGCTGTTAAAGTGCTGCAATCAGTATGCATCAAATTTCGAAAACTCAGCAGTGGTAACAGTACTGGAAAAGGTCAGTGTTCATTCCAGTCCCAAAGAAAAGCAATGTCAAAGAATGTTCAAACTATTGCACAATTGCACTCATCTCACACGCTAGAAAAGTAATGCTCAAAATTCTCCAAACGAGGCTTCAAAGTGAATCAGGAACTTCCAGATGTTCAAGCTGGATTTAGAAAAGGCAGAGGAACCAGAAATCAAATGACCAGCATCCGTTGGATCATAGGAAAAGAAGGAGAGTTCCAGAAAAACATCTGCTTCTGCTGTATTGACTATGCCAAAGCCTTTGACTGTGTGGATCACAACAAACTGTGGAAAATTCTGAAAGAGATGGGAATACCAGACCACCTTACCCGCCTCTGGAGAAATCTATATGCTGGTCAAGAAGCAACAGTTAGAACCGGACATGGAACAACAGACTGGTTCCACATTGGGAAAGGAGTACAAGATTGTATATTATTGTCAGATATATCACCTTGACCCTTTAAAAATCTAGGGCTGTATAATATGTATGTAGCAATACTCCCCACTCCCAACCCCCAACCTTTCCACACAGCTGAAGGCCCAGAAAATAGAAGGTTAGAGGTGGGATGCAGTCACACATTGGAGATGCCAGAATTTGAATAAAAGTCCAAGTGCGATTCCTAGTACTAGTTCTGACCTCTTGACTCCATGACCTAATTTTTCACACTCCTCCAGATGCAGGGAGACGCTCAAACCATTTTGTATCTCAGAAATTAACCAACATATTAACCAGGTTGGCCCACGCAGTTCGATAGCCTTATAGCTTTTAAAGCTGCATTCGAAGTCTTATTTCTTTTTTTAAATGGCAATTAATGACAAATGGAAAATGAGAGCTGAGCCTGACCAGGGTACTGAAGAAACAAAGGGTTCATTGTGGGGAGGGAGGCACCACTTTGCTTAATGAACTTGTCCTTTCTGCATTTCTTTTGAATCTCTCTCTCTAATGTTCTCCTGCCTCCTCCAGATCCTCTATGGGGCTGCTTTCAGATTTTTTCATTATTGACTACCTCCTCCTTAATTTCTTCACTGCCTAACTCCAGCCCACAAAGTTCTTTCCTTTCAACTTTATTAACATTTGTTGTCTGGACTCCTAAACTGTCTCATACAACTAATTATCTGCATTGGCCAGTTCTTTCCTCTGTTTCTCCAATAAAACCGAGCTTCTTGAGAGTGAAACTGGTATCCAAGCCTGTGGTAACCACAGCACTTTGTAGAGGGTAAGTTTCATGTAGCTGCTTAGAGCATTTCATGGTACAAACTAAATGGTCCAACACAAAAGCTGAAATCACCAAAAATCAGTGGGAGTAATGAAGCCACAAGGAACAGAGAAGTTTTTTATTTTCTATTTTGTTTTATTTTTCCTTCAGTGAGTGTATATTACATTTGTATTTAAAATTTATACAATAAGTAGCAAAACAAAGTTGGAAGACTTCTGTATCTAGCATATGGTGATTAACATTTCTCAAAAAGAATTCTTGGTTCAGAAAACCTGAAGATGCTGGATCTGTAATATATAAACATTTCCTTAAACATTGCTCAATTCAGCTGTCAAAAACACTTTAGGGCTAATGCTTTGAATTCCTAAAGGGAAAATAACATATTCTTTATGTGGTAGTCCTGCAAGAAATTGAGAGAAGTTTCAGAGACACAAATTCTAAGAGATATGAAGCGCTGGAAGTTACATCTGTTATGAGAACACTTGTTTCCTAGTGGCCAAGATCACTTGGTTTCAACAAGTGTTAAGTTGGGAGACAGGAGATAAAAACTTGAGCCCTTGAAAAGGAGAATTAGAAAAATGAAAATCTTCTACTTAGAAAAGGCATTTTGGCTTTGAGTGGAAGGTAGAAAAATTTTCAAAGAAATTCTTCACCCTTGAGTACTTTTGGGCTGGAAATCATGTTCTTTTTGTGCTCTAAAAATCTCTAAGCTGAGAATTTAGTCTAAAACAGTCTCAATAAATAATAAAGTGGAAAAAATGTTTGCAAATTAGATTTGAGATATAACATTAGTATTCCAATATATATAAAGAGTGCCTGAAATAGAGAGTAGATACATTAATAACCCTATAGAAAAATGGGATAGACACACACTGTTTGCAGAATAAAAGAAGTGTAAGTGACTTAACCATAGGAAGAAATGCTCAGCCTCACTCATAAGAAGAGAAAGACCAATTAAAACTACACTGAGATACCGTTTTTCACCTATCAGGAAAGCAGAAGTCCAAAAAAGTAGATAGTATATTCTGTTTGTGAAGGTGTGGGGAAACAGGCTTTTACACATTGGTGGTAGAATTTAAAAATAGCACAACCCTTACAAAATGAAATTTGACAGTAGCTAACAAAATTGCACACATATATTTACCCTTTGAAATATTATTCCTACTTTTAGAATTCTGCCTCTAAAATAATACAGATAAAGATATGAAAAGACATAGTATGTGCAAGGTATTCACGGTAGCACTATTTGTAATAGCAAAAGAGGGGAATCAGTCCAAACGTCCATCAGCAGGGAATAGATGGAATAAATTATACTATACCATAAATTGTATCATTTATTCCATGGAGTGCTGCAGAGTTGTAAGAAAAGATTTAGGAATGTTAATGTATAATACAGAATGTCTGTTGTGATATTTCCCAGGATATATTGTTAAATGAAAAAAGTAGAGAAAATTATGAATAACTGCTATTAAGCATGCATATGTGCTTATGTTTTTTTAAAAAATGAAGGATAAATGGTTGATATAGGGAGAGGGACTGCAATCATGCAGATATTTTATGTAATTTTAAAACTCAAAGTAATTACAAAAATTATTTCTCATAAAAATTGAGAACAAAATGAAACAATTGAATCTAGTTGTCTATAGAATTGGTGGGATAATCACACAAGGAGGAACTATTTTATGTGATTTTACAATCCAGTAATTTAACTATACATCCCAATTTGGTTGCATTTTAAAGACAAAGGTATCTGTGAAACCTTTCAGAAATCTTATTGTTAATGGAAATGTTAGTGTTGTTTTTCTGAGACTGTTATGTGTGTTGTGGGATAAAGCAGATGAATATTTATGCTGGTTTCTCTGAGAGCTAGGATTTTCAGCATGACAGAGGGGAGATACTGATGTAAAATTGAATATTGAGTAAAAATCCCTCTTAGTCCTGATTTTGGATTGAAAGTATTAGCATGATTTCATGATGAATTTTTTTCTTAAAAAATGTATTTGTTAGCTCTGTCCACTGAAAGGATCTAGAAAAAAAGATAAAGCTAGTAGCAATGATCAACTGGGCCTCCTAGATTGTATTTTCTATTAGTAAATAACATTTACCTCTAAAATAGCATTTTTCATTAAAGGGAACTCTGATTTCACATTGGCTCATTTCAAATCTGGAGTAAAACGTGTGCAAAATGATCTTGGATGTCTTGTCATAATCAGAAGCAAGAACATTCTCAAAGACTACTTGGGTCTTGTGTAAAGGACTCAGGATTCAACTTGAAAAGGTTCCCAGTGACCATAGATGGGACTCTAGGAATTTCAAGATGGATAATAACTGCAGTGAATTGAAGCAAATATGTTTAAATCCCCAAGTTCATCATGATACTTTTGAACAAATTTTAAACCTCTTCGGTCATTTTTGGAAAGTGCTGGGTAGGGAACCAATTCATAATCGAAAGTAACAAATAAATAGAAACAATAAAGCATTTTATGTTTATCTCTTCTTTCCAATATGAACTGAATCTCTGCATACTCAACTAGTTGAGGGGAAGTTTTTATTTTTATTGCTTTACAATGTTGTGTTGTTTTCTGCCATGCAACTGGAATCAGCCATAACTATGTATATATCTGCTCCCTCTTGAGCCTCCCTCCCACCCCTCCCCCTTTAGGGGTTTTTAATAGAGAAATTCGAGGAAAAAAGGAAGAGTGTTGCAGTTAGAATACTGCCATCCTGTAACCTTTAACAAACTGATGGATCTTGGTAATGACCGCGAATGGCTGCAAAAGAAAGGCAGTCAAACATTATCTGCCTTGTTATGGATGATGTGGTACATATCCAGTTATCCTTTTTTTTTTTTTTTTTTAAATTTTATTTAGGCTTTGCTAGGCATTCTTTGCTGCTCGGGCTTTTCTCTAGTTATAGCGGTGGGGGGGAGAGCTACTCTAGTTGCAGCGCTTGGACGTCTCATTGCGATGGCTTCTCTTGTTCTGGAACAGTGATCGTGACCTTATAAACAGTATCAGAAATCTCCACACTGTTCTCCATAGCGGCTGTACTAGTTTGCATTCCCACCAACAGTGTAAGAGGGTTCCCTTTTCTCCACACCCTCTCCAGCATTTATTGCTTGTAGACTTTTGGATAGCAGCCATCCTGACTGGCGTGTAATGGTACCTCATTGTGGTTTTGATTTGCATTTCTCTAATAATGAGTGATGTTGAGCATCTTTTCATGTGTTTGTTAGCCATCTGTATGTCTTCTTTGGAGAAATGTCTGTTTAGTTCTTTGGCCCATTTTTTGATTGGGTCATTTATTTTTCTGGAATTGAGCTTCAAGAGTTGCTTGTATATTTTTGAGATTAATCCTTTGTCTGTTTCTTCATTTGCTATTATTTTCTCCCAATCTGAGGGCTGTCTTTTCACCTTACTTATAGTTTCCTTTGTTGTGCAAAAGCTTTTTAAGTTTCATTAGGTCCCATTTGTTTATTTTTGCTTTTATTTCCAATATTCTGGGAGGTGGGTCATAGAGGATCTTGCTGTGATTTATGTCGGAGAGTGTTTTGCCTATGTTCTCCTCTAGGAGTTTTATAGTTTCTGGTCTTACATTTAGATCTTTAATCCATTTTGAGTTTATTTTTGTGTATGGTGTTAGAAAGTGTTCTAGTTTCATTCTTTTACAAGTGGTTGACCAGCTTTCCCAGCACCACTTGTTAAAGAGGTTGTCTTTTTTCCATTGTGTATCCTTGCCTCCTTTGTCAAAGATAAGGTGTCCATAAGTTCGTGGATTTATCTTAAAAAACTGGAAATAGAACTGCCATATGACCCAGCAATCCCACTCCTGGGCATACACACTGAGGAAACCAGATCTGAAAGAGACACGTGCACCCCAATGTTCATCGCAGCACTGTTTATAATAGCCAGGACATGGAAGCAACCTAGATGCCCATCAGCAAATGAATGGATAAAGAAGCTGTGGTACATATACACCATGGAATATTACTCAGCCATTAAAAAGAATCCATTTGAACCAGTTCTAATGAGATGGATGAAACTGGAGCCCATTATACAGAGTGAAGTAAGCCAGAAAGATAAAGAACATTACAGCATACTAACACATATATATGGAATTTAGAAAGATGGTAACGACAACCCTATATGCAAAACAGAAAAAGAGACACAGAAGTACAGAACAGACTTTTGAACTCTGTGGGAGAAGGTGAGGGTGGGATGTTTCGAAAGAACAGCATGTATACTATCTATGGTGAAACAGATCACCAGCCCAGGTGGGATGCATGAGACAAGTGCTCGAACCTGGTGCACTGGGAAGACCCAGAGGAATCGGGTGGAGAGGGAGGTGGGAGGGGGGATTGGGATGGGGAATACGTGTAAATCTATTGCTGATTCATGTCAATGTATGACAAAACCCACTGAAAAAAATAAATAAATAAACAGTATCAGAAAACATACATGAAAAAAGGTATCATTAGTAAAGACAGCAGAAACAATCAGACCTGTAACTACAGAGAGTATAATTTCGAGGGTATAGTTTGTAAAGTAAGTCTTTTAATACATTTAAAGAAATAAAACATCTCATCAAAAGTATGAGAAAAGAATAACAGACTGTCAAAAATGACATCCAGAAAGATTTAAAAAAGAGCTAAATAGAACTTCTAGAAGTAAAAAATATGATAATTGCAGTTAGGAATTCAGTAGATAAGGCAAATAACTAGTCAAGACACAGCTGAAGAGTAATTAAGTGAACTGGAATATAGACTTAAAGAAATTACCTAAAGTGTAGCATAAAGAGACAGACATGGAAAAGTTAAAAATGAAAAAATAGTAAAGAGACATGGGGAATAGAATGAAAAGGTCTGACGTGAATCCTAGGAGAAACAAAATGTGGGAGAAGCTATATCTTTTAAGAGGTTTGGCTGATACTTTTCCAGAATTGATGAAAGACAATTCATGTCTGATTCATTGATATCCTACTGCATCCCAAGCCGAGTGATTAAGAAAAATTGCATTTCTAACATCATAGCAAAACTATAGAAAGCTGGAGTTATAAAAACAGAGAAATAACACATGAGCTACAAAGTAGTAGGAGTGGTACTTGGAAAAAAGACGAAAAACAGCTGTGCCGTGAGTACTGTTAGCCTAGTTGCTTGGCCTGAGAATGAGGCTCCAATGCCCCTTTCCTCAGTTCTAGACAATAATGGCCATCACAATTCCATCATCTGTGATACTTCTTTCTTGGTCCTTTTAGATGGTCAGATTCAAGGAAGAATCCACCATGCTCCCTAAAGTTGAAGGTACTTCAAGTCTGCCACATTTCTTGTTAAGTGTCTGTTCTTGGGCTGAGGTTACTGGAAAGAAAGTAGTTTCTCTCTGAGGAAAGAGAAGGATGGAACTACAGAGTCTGATGAGGAGGCAGCCAGCACGAACTTCTCTAACCATCTCATTCCTACTTCTTAACTCCTACCAACCTCAGTTTCTTTCTGTTTTTATCTTTCTAAGTGTTATATACAGTTGAAGACCTTTTCATAATCCTTTTTATTTCCCTTTCTTCTTCCCTGGGTAACCATCGTTCTCAATTTTGAGAATATATATCTTGTTTTTTTTTTTTTTTTTTTAGTTTATCATATATATGTGTTCATATCTGTGTGTATATATGTATGTTTATATTTAAACTTTTGCAAGTCTGACGGCTGTGAAATGGTATCCAGTCCTTTTTATTTCACTCTTCCATGACTTATATAAAGGTTGAATACATCCACCCCCCCATAATTGGAATCATACTGTTTATACTGTTCAAAAATTTCCTTTCTCCCAACTCTCCTTTTTTTGATGAGTGCATTTTTTGTTTTTGTGCCATCAGGGTTGCACTTTTTGGAATTACTTCTTCATATCCTTTGTCTGGTTTTCCATTGAGTCTTCTGTTTGTCGTTTAGTTTTCTTCCAAGAAGCAAGCATCTTTTAATATCATTGCTGCAGTCACCATCTGCAGTGATTTTGGAGCCCAAGAAAATAAAGTCTCTCACTGTTTCCACTGTTTCCGCAAGTATTTGTCATGAAGTGATGGGACCGGAGGCTATGATCTTCATTTTTTGAATGTTGAGTTTCAAGCCAGCTTTTTCGCTCTCCTCTTTCAGTTTCTTTTTTTTTTTCCTCTTTCACTTTCATCACGAGATTCTTCAGTTCCTCTTTGCTTTCTGCCATAAGGGTGGTGTCATCTACATATCTGAGGTTATTGATAATTCTCCCGGCAATCTTGATTCCAGCTTGTGCCTCATCCAGCCCCGCGTTTCGCACGATGTACTCTGCATATAAGTTAAATAAGCAGGGTGACAGTATACAGCCTTGATGTACTCCTTTTCCTATTTGAAACCAGTCTGTTGTTCCACATCCAGTTCTAACTGCTGCTTCTTCACCTGCATACAGATTTCTCAGGAGGCAGGTAAGGTGGTCTGGTATTCCCATCTCTTTCAGAATTTTCCACAGTTTGTTGTGATCCACGCAGTCAAAGGCTTTGGCATAGTCAATAAAGCAGAAGTAGATGTTTTTTCTGGAACTCTATTGTTTTTTCTGTGATGCAACAGATGTTGGCCATTTGATCTCTGGTTCCTCTGCCTTTTCTAAATCCAGCTTGAACATCTGGAAGTTCATGGTTCACATACTGTTGAAGCCTCGCTTGGAGAATTTTGAGCATTACTTTTCTAGTGTGTGAGATGAGTGCAGTTGTGTGGTAGTTTGAACATTCTTTGGCATTGCCTTTCTTTGGGACTGGAATGAAAACTGACCTTTTCCAGTCCTGTGGCCACTGCTGAGTTTTCCAAATTTGCTGGCATATTGAGTGCAGCACTTTCACAGCAGCATCTTTTAGGACTGAAATAGCTCAGCTGGAATTCCATCACCTCCACTAGCTTTGTTCACAGTGATGCTTCCTAAGGCCCACTTGACTCTGGATTCCAGGATATTTGGCTCTAGGTGAATGATCACATAATTGTGGTTATCTGGGTCATTAAGGTATGTTTTGGATAATTCTGCTATGTATTCTTGCCACCTCTTCTTAATATCTTCTGCTTCTGTTAGGTCCATACCTTTTCTGTCCTTTATTGTGCCGATCTTTGCATGAAATTATATCTATCCTTATACCAATCTCATATTATTTCCATTACTATAGTTTTATATGTTTGTTTCTCTATCAGATGAAACAAATCCTTTGTTCTTTTTCTTTAAAATCACCTTGAATGTTTTTGGCCCTTTACTCTTCCATGTGGATTTTAGACACACTTTGTCAGGGTCAACAAAAACTGTTTGTTTCCATTAAAGTAAATTTACAGATTAATCGGTGAGAATCAGCATAATTATAAAATTATGTTCCCATCTATGAACATCTATGAACATCTTTTCAGTTTAGTTCAGTCTAGTTGCTTAGTTGTGTCAGACTCTTTGCGACTGCATGGACTGCAGCACATCAGGCTTCCCTGTCCATCACTATCTCCCCGAGCTTGCTCAAACTCATGTCCATTGAATCGGCGATGCCATCCAACCATCTCATCCTCTGTTGTCCCCTTCTCCTCCTGCCTTCAATCTTTCCCAGCATCAGGGTCCTTTCCAATGAGTTAGTTCTTCACATCAGGTGGCCAAAGTATTGGAGCTTCAGCTTCAGCATCAGTCCTTCCAATGAATATTCAGGACTGATTTCCTTTAGGATGGACTGGTTGGATCTCCTTGCAGTCCAAGGGACTCTCAAAAGTCTTCTCTAGCACCACAGTTCAAAAGCATCAATTCTTCAGTGCTCAGCTTTCTTTATGGTCCAACTTTGTCTTTCCAGGTAGATGTTTTTAAATCTTTTAATTAAGATATGTAATCTTCTACTTAAATATTAAATATCTTTTGTTATCCTTAAGTACTTTACAGGTTTTGTTATTGTAAATAGGATTGTTTTCAAGTTTTCATTTTCTAATCTGTAGTTGCTGATGTTTGATTTTGTATCTAACAAATTTGCCAAAGTCTTATCTCGTCTAATAGTTTGTCTGTGTTTCTTAGTATTTCTTCCTAGACAGTCATGTCATTTTAAAATAACAGTTTTTGTTCTTTTTCATCTTTATTCTCATTTGTTCTTTTCTTATTGTAGTTTTTAGCATCTTTAATACAGTGTTTATTAAAATATTAATAGGAGGCATTCCTGTCTTATTCTTGTCTTTAGAGGGAATGACAATATTTTACCATTAAATATGATATTTATTATAGGCTTTTAATAAGCTAAAAAATTCTCTGTTTGCTGGGTTTTTTATCATGAATTTGTATTAGATTTTATTGATAATTTCTTTTATCTATAGAAGCGATTGTATGCTTTTGTTTCTGTTCATTCACTGATGAGATTAATTGCATTAGGAGTTTTTCTACTATTCTACATGGCTGTGATATATTTTTATCTTTAATATTCTGTTTGACTTAGCTTTTTACTCCTTAATTTAGAATTTTAAAATTTGTGATTATAATTGAGGTTGGTCATATGAATTTTTTTTTACTATACTAGTCTTTTTTAATGAGAAAACATTTGTTTTATTCTTATAGTAGCCTTAATGCTTAATAATGATCTAAATGTGACCTTGTCCTTAAATTAAGGACTTCGTTGTTCTTGTGGATTACAAAATATAAACTTTATTATTTTCACAATTTATTTATTTATTTTTGACTGCGATGTTGCGGCACGCAAGTTCCCCAACCAGGGGTTGGACCTGTGCCCCCTCTAGCTGAAGCACAGAGTCTTAACCACTGGCTGCCAGGAAGTCCCTAATTATTTTTATTGAGATAGATACTAGGACTCCATAGACAAAGAGCTCTAAAAAATGCTTCCCCCCGCCAAGTATCTCATTTTTATGAGAGAATACTATCAAAACCAATCAGATTTATATAAACTCAGATATGTTGTTCAAGTATAAATGTAGAGAAAACTATGAAATTGAAAAGAGTTATCAGAGCTTACTATAAAATTTTACTTGACGTAGGTAACAGGCACGATAAGCTCAAATTTTAGTGTTTGTCATACTGTTCTTATATGTTTTGTATAAAGCTTATAGAGATGTCATAAAAGGATATGAAATGCTTTCCTTCCCTTTCTAATGTCTGAAACGTTTTGTACAAGATGGGGTTATCAGTTCCATAAAGTCTTGATGAAACTTACCTGTAGAACCACCCTGCTTGGCACTTTTTTGTGTGAGTAGATTTTTTTTAAATTTCATATTCAACTTCATTAATATTTAAGTCTCTTTAGATTTCATATCTCTTTTAAAAAATTTTTTATTAGAGTATACTGTCAGGGGTACAGCAGAGTGAATCAGCTACCATTGTTCAGTTGCTAAGTCATGTCTGACTCTTTGCGACCCCAGGGACCGCAGCATGCGAGGCACCTCTGTCCTCCACTGTTTCCTGAAGTTTGCTCTAATTCGTGTCCATTGAGTTGGTGATGCTGTCTATCCGTTTCATCCTCGGCCACCCCCTTTTCCTTTTGCCTTCAGTCTTGCCCATCATCAGGGTCTTTTTCCAGTAAGTCAGTTCTTCATATCAGGTGGCCAAAGTATTGGAGCTTCAGCAACAGTCATTCTACTGAATGTTGAGGGTTGATTTCCCTTAAGATTAACTGGTTTGATCTCCTTGCAGTCTGAGGGGCTCTCAAGAGCCTTCAGTTATACATATGCACACATCCACTTTTTTTTAAGATTCTTCCCTTGTTTAGGCCATTGCAGAGTATTGAGTAGCGCTCCCTGTGTTATACAGCAGGTTCTTATTAGTTTTCTATTTTATATATAGTAGTGTCTATATGTCAGTCCCAATCTCCCAGTTTATCCCTCCCGACCCCCTCACTGCTGGTAACATAACCATAAGTTTGTTTTCTACATCTGTGACTCTACTTCTGTTTTGTAAATAAGGTCATTTGTACCCCCCCTCTTTTTAAAGATTCTACATATAAGTGATATCATGTGATATTTGTCTTTCTCAATATGATTTACTTCACTCAGTATGACAATCTTTAGTTCCATCCATATTGTTGTAAATGGCATTATTTTGTTCTTTTTCATGACTAATATTCCGTTGTATATATGTGTACACATCTTCTTTATCCATTCCTCTGTTAATGGACATTTAGGTTATGTCCATGTCATGGCTATTGTAAATAGTGCTGCAGTGAACTTTGGGATACATGTGTCTTTTCAAACTGTTTTACTCCGAGTATATGCACAGGAGTAGGATTGCTGGATCATAATGGTTGTTTTGTTTTTAGTGTTTTAAAGAACTTCCATACTGTTCTCCGTAGTGGTTGCACCAACTTACATCCCCAGCAACAGTGTAGGAGACCTCCTTTTTCTTTGTACCCTCTCCAGCATTTATTGTTTGTAGATTTTTTGATGATGGTCATTCTCACTGGTGTAAGGTGAGACCTCCTTATAGTTTTAATTTGCTTTCTATCTTTTTGAGTCAACTTTGGTCATTTCCCATTTATATTTCATTTAACTTTTCACATAAAGTTGTTGAAAGTATTACCTTGGGGGTTTAAAAAAATTAAATTGGTTACATTGTGTCTTCGTTGTAGCATGTAGGATCTTTGTTGTGTCATGTGAGATTGTTCATTGTAGCACATGGCTTCTCCAGTTGTGACTTCAGTAGCTGTGGCGTGTGGGATCTTAGTTCCCTGACTGGGGATCAGACCCATGTCCCCTGCATTTCAAGGTGGGTTCTTAACCAGTGGACAACCGGGGAAGTCCCCACCTTAGGATTTTTTACTTTTATCTGTACTGCATCTACAGTTAAGTTTCCCTTTTCATTCCTAATATTATTTATCTGTGCTTATTTCCTTTTTAACTTGGCCAGTCTTTCTGGAAGTATATCTTCTGATAGTCTTTTGGCTTTGTTAATCCTTTTTTAAAAACCTTTGTTTTTTATTTATTTCTGCAATTAACTGTTATTTTCATTTATATACTCTCTTTGGGTTCATTCTTTTGGTAACTTTTCAACTTGAAAATAATACAAGGTTTTCGTTTTCCCTGTAACGCCATTTTAGTTAAATAGTCTGTAATTTATATTATGGTTATTTTGTTAGCTGTTTTTTTTTTTTTTTTTTCCAGTAAGTTACATGTGTATTTTCCACCGTGCAGAGGGTCCACACCCCTAACCCGTGGGTTGTTTGAGGGTCAGCAGTACAGTGTTTCTTTCTCTATATTGGTGTATGTATGTGTGTATGTATGTATGTAGTTTGCCTTGTGATCAAAGACTATGGTCTGCCTGATAATAATTCTTCAGTATTTGCTGAGATTTCTTTTGTTGCTTGCCAGGTGGTTAGTTTTATGAATATCCTATAAGTGCTTCTGAAGAATAAGTAATTTATTTGGTGGATACATGGATATATGTAAATTTTTTTTGCTTTATATACTTACATATGTGAATTTAATTTTACACATAAGGTATTCATGTTTCCTGTTTTCTTACTAATATATGGCTAGCTTTGCTTTCTTTTCTGAGAAGTTAGTAATGAAATCTCTTTTTCTGATTATTTTTCTTCCTATAATTGTTCAATTTTTGTTTTGAGTTAAGGTTGTTAAATGTATATAGATTCAGGATTCTTATAACCTCCAGATGCACTGCACCTAATGTCAGTATGATTATTTTTATCCCTAAAAAGTCATTTTTGCCATGAAGTCCATTTCATCTGATATTTATATATCTACCAACTTTCTTTGCTGTTAGCATTTTCTTTTTTTTTTTTAATTTTTTTATTAGTTGGAGGCTAATTACTTCACAACATTTCAGTGGGTTTTGTCATACATTGATATGAATCAGCCATAGATTTACATGTATTCCCAATCCCGATCCCCCCTCCCATCTCCCTCTCCACCCGATTCCTCTGGGTCTTCCCAGTGCACCAGGCCGGAGCACTTGTCTCATGCATCCCACCTGGGCTGGTGATCTGTTTCACCATAGATAGTATACATGCTGTTCTTTTGAAACATCCCACCCTCACCTTCTCCCACAGAGTTCAAAAGTCTGTTCTGTATTTCTGTGTCTCTTTTTCTGTTTTTGCATATAGGGTTATCGTTACCATCTTTCTAAATTCCATATATATGTGTTAGTATGCTGTAATGTTCTTTATCTTTCTGGCTTACTTCACTCTGTATAAGGGGCTCCAGTTTCATCCATCTCATTAGGACTGGTTCAAATGAATTCTTTTTGACGGCTGAGTAAAATTCCATGGTGTATATGTACCACAGCTTCCTTATCCATTCATCTGCTGATGGGCAGCATTTTCTTGGTATATCTTTCTCCATCCCTTTTCTTTCAATATTTCTCCCATAGTATTTTGGATATATTTTTTCTTTATATAGCATATAGCTAGATTTTGTTTTGTTAATTCAGTTAAATACATTTGCTTTTTAGTGGGTGAACTTAATACAGTCCCTTTTATTGTGATCTATTGACATAGTTGGATTAATTTCTGCTATTTGTTTCAGTGATGACCTTTAACTTTTCAACATGCTTGGTTGGGCTCCTGAAGTGTAAAGTTTTTCTACCTCCTCTCAAACAATTTAAGAACTGTTAAGAATGCTTTAATTCTGATTTCTCCATTCTCTATGATTTTGTTGGCTAATATTTTATTTCCAACTTGTTTTTAACCAACTTTATAAAGTAGTCATTATTAACATAATCAGTGCTAATATTTTACAGTTCATGCTTGTTCATATTTACCTATATGTTTATTGATTCCTTTGCCTACTTTTTCCTTCTGGAGATCAATTTCTCGAGTTATTCTTTCATCAGATGTTGAGCTGGTAAGGTTTTTTAGATTTTCCTGAAATTGTCATCCTTTTGCTCTCCTTGAATGATACTTTATCTAGTTATCCTTCTGGTATCTGTTGTTATTGATGGAAAATCTAGTGCCAATCTAATAGATGTTCCTTCTGTAGGTGATCAGTTTTCCCTTGATTGTTTTGAGGTTTTTCAGTTGTATTAATTATTAGCCAGTTTTACCCACTCCAGTACTCTTGCCTGGAAAATTCCATGGATGGAAGAGCCTGGTAGGCTACAGTCCGTGGGGTCACAAAGAGTCGGACACAACTAAGTGACTTCATCTTCACCATTATATATCCAAGAATTTATTTTAATTTATCCTGTTTGGCTCTCAATATGCTACTTCAACCTTTAGATTTCAGTTGTGGAAATTTCCTGATTTATTGTCATTTCCTGGCTTGTTGGCTTTCCCCTATACTCACTTTTCTCTTCTCCCTCATCTTTTATTAGGGTTATATTGGACTGTGTGTTTTTAACGTCTCTTAACTGTTATTTCATATTTTTCATCTCTTCATCTCTTGTGCTCTTTCTGAATGACTTCTTCCACTTTATTTTCAAATGAGTTGATTCTCCAGTAGTGTCTGATGTGTTTCTTACATCCATTAAGTTGCAATTTAAATGGTTATATTTTTCATTTCTAGGGGTTTTCTTTTTGCTTCAGTGACATCTAAAAGTTTTGATATGTATTACTTTAAGTAGTGTTCATTCAAAATATTTTAAAATTTTAATTATGACTTGGTTCATGATTTATATTTAAGTGTATTTCTTGTGTGTGTGTGTAGCAGAGTTTTATTAAAGTAAGAAAAGGGACAGAGAAAGCTTCTGATATAGACATCAGAAGGTGGATGGAGAATGCCCCCCTCGCTTGTGTTAGCAAGGGAGTTATATACTTTTTAATTAGTTATTACAATAAATCGAAAGAATGTCTGGAGGTTGTAAAGATCTTACTAGACCCATTCCCATAATTTACATTTTAAGATAACGGAATTAGCCAGAAGGTTTTCAGGAAGGAGAAACTGTCCTCAAGCAGGATACATTGTTATTATATAATCCTTGGTGGTTTAATCGCTAAGTAGAGTGTCCGATTCTTATAACCCCGTGGACTGTAGCCCGCCAGGCTCCTCTGAATACTGGAGTGGATTGCCATTTCCTTCTCCAGTGGATCTTCCTGACCCAGGAATCGAACCCTGGTCTCCTGCATTTCAGGCAGATTCTTTACCGACTGAGCTATGAGGGAAGCCCGTATAATTCTTAGTACAGAGTTTAAATTGAGTTGTTTGTTGTATAATCATCAGTTCTGAATGTTTTATGTGACTAAGACTAAGGAATGTAGAGAAAAAAAGATGTTTGTCCTTTACTCCTCCTTGAGAATTCCAGACCCCTATCTCCTCCTTGAGAGCCCCAGACCCCTTTCTCCTCCTCGGGGACCCCGGACTTCTTATCAACCTGCCTAGGAATTAACTCTCTCATTCCCCCCTTTTCTTATAGGAGAATTGTGTTGCCAAGGGAAAGGGGTGTTGGCAGAAACTAGTTTCTGCTGAGATGGGACGCTGTCCCTAAATTGTTGAGGCAACATATTCTCCTAACCCTCATATTGAGGGTCTCTGATCCAGGGGCCCCAAGTAGTGGTTGGAGGAGGTTGTAGCACTCATAGGAGCTTGGACAACCATTTGTAACTTAAAAGCTTTCAGATGGTTAGAAACAAACCCCATTTTACAGCTATAGATGTAAGGCAAAATAGTCATTAAACCAAGTTAAAACCTAATCAAAATTAAAAGTTACATTATGTCCATAGTTATATCAGTCCATCTTAACATTGTTAGATGTCATCACAGAGTTGAAGAAAGTCCTTTCCTTGAAGTGGAGAAACCCACCATGGGAAGTCTTCAATTGATGAGGAGGGGAGTGCTCTGCAGACCCAGCAATTAGACGGATTGTGGAATGCAGCATAGAAATGAGTCCAGGACAGGAAGGTGCTGTCTTGAGGGTCAAACAGCAGACTCAGGACTTTCAGAGTCAGCAGAAGCAAGCCCACCTAGATTCTCAGGCCCATCTCGGTTTCTGGCTCAAACAGCGGCTTGTTTAACTCAAAGGCTGGGTCAGGAGTTAACCTCCCGGTAATGTCTGTTGAAAAGCTAAAAGCTGAGCCACATAGTTAATTTTAAGGCTTCAGGATCTATGACAATCAGTTCAGTTCAGTTGCTCAGTTGTGTCCAACTTTTCGAGACCCCATGGACCGCAGCACACCAGGCCTCCCTGTCCATCACCAACTCCTGGAGTTAACCCAAACTCATGTCCATTGAGTCAGTGATGCCATCCAACCATCTCATCCTCTGTCATCCTCTTCTCCTCCTGCCCTCAGTCTTTCCCAGCATCAGGGCCTTTTCAAATGAGTCAGCGCTTCACATCAGGTGGCCAAAGTGTTGGAGTTTCAGCTTCAACATCAGTCCTTCCAGTGAACACCCAGGACTGATCTCCTTTAGGATGGACTGGTTGGATCTCCCTGCAGTCCAAGGGACTCTCAAGAGTCTTCTCCAACACCACATTTCAAAAGCATCAATTCCTCAGCACTCAGCTTTCTTTATAGTCCAACTCTCACATTCATACATGACCACTGGAAAAACCATAGTCTTGACTAGATGGAACTTGGTTGGCAAAGTATTGTCTCTTCTTTTTAATATGCTGCTTAGGTTGGTCATAACTTTCCTTCCAAGGAGGAAGCGTCTTTTAATTTCATGGCTGCAGTCACCATCTGCAGTGATTTTGGAGCCCAAAAAAATAAAGTCAGCCACTGTTTCTGCTGTTTCCCCATCTGTTTGCCATGAAGTGATGGGATTGGATGCCATGATCTTTATTTTCTGAATGTTGAGCTTTAAGCCAACTTTTTCACTCTCCTCTTTCACTTTCATCAAGAGGCTCTTTAGTTCTTCTTCACTTTCTGCCATAAGGGTGGTGTCATCTGCATATCTGAAGTTATTGATATTTCTCCCGGCAATCTTGATTCCTGCTTGTGCTTCGTCCAGCCCAGTGTTTGTCATGATGTTCTCTGCATATAAGTTCAGTAAGCAGGGTGACAGTATACACCCTTGACGTACTCCTTTTCCTATTTGGAACCAGTTTGTTGTTCCATGTCCGTTTCTAACTGTTGCTTCCTCACCTGCATACAGGTTTCTCAAGAGGCAGGTCAGGTGGTCTGGTATTCCCATCTCTTTCAGAATTTTCCACAGTTCATTGTGATCTACACAGTCAAGGTCTTTGGCATTGTCAGTAAAGCAGAAATAGATGTTTTTCTGGAACTCTCTTTTTCGATGACAGTATCATGCTTTTTCTATGACAGTATCTGTGCACAAAAACAATCTGTCATAGAGATAGTCCCTTCTTTTGCGGGGGGGCAGTTCGAGCCCTCATTAAAGCTATGGGTAGAACTGTAAACCGACTGTTTTGTGTTTCCTGAGTTAGCTTACATGGGTGTCTTTTAATAATGTCATTAGCCTTTTCAACTTTTTTCTGAAGAAAAAAGTCTCCAGGAACAGTGGGGTTTCCAGGAACAGTGTAAGTGATATTCTGTTCCTAGAGCTTTTGATACCCCTTGAGTTACAGTTAGCTTTAAAGGTGGAGCATTATTGCTCTGAACTTTAGAGTTTAAGATCCCACTTATATCATGAGAAGTCAGTACAGTAAGATTTTGCCCATTCATTAACCTTGGACTTTAGTGGATACTGCTTTTGATGTGGAAATAGGTGAGTGTCTTGAGCTTGATAATGACAGGAACAGCATTTTGTGCTTGACCCACAGCTTTTCCATCAGCCCACACTTTAGGATTTACAGTTTGTTCCATTAAAAAGAGCTGGTTCCGTATTCATGAAAACAGAGGCCTGGACTTTGTTTAATATATCCCTCCCTAGAAGGGGTGAGGGAGACTTTGGCATGATTAGGAACACGTGAGAAAACAGCACGGAGTCCCAGCTGCCACTTAAAGGATGACTGACATAATAATGTTTGGCTCATCCAAACAGTCCCATTATAGTAGTGGATCAGGAGGAAAGCGGACCAGCGGCTTCAGTGAGCACAGAGAAAGTTGCCCCAGTGTCCTAAAGAAGTCAACTGGTTGGCCCTCCTCAGTTATTAATACCTGGAGTTCCTCAGGTGTAATTAGGATGGGAGCTTGTGTGGGGAACCCTGGGCACTTTCAGTCCAGATTGTCTTGAGAGTCTGATAGTTCAGAGGCAGTCTCTTCTCCAGTGTGGTCCTTTGCAGACCGGTCCCAGAGCCGGGGGCGGCTCAGATGCCTGAGGGAAATCCCGCTTGAGATGTCCCTCCTTTCTGTAGTAATAACAAGACTGTCCCTTTTCACCTGGGTCCTCTGGGCATTTTTCTCAGGCTGTTTCAGAGCAGGTCTAACAGCCATTGTTGGGGCTTCATTCTTTTGCCTGGTTCTTTTTTGTCTCGATTTTTCCTCCTCATATTCTCTACCATAATATACCGTCTGAGCCAGCTGCAACAGTTTTTCTAAAGACTGATTTGGTCCAAACACTTGTTTTTGTAACTTATGGCAGATATCTGGAGGTGACTGAGTGAGAGGTCTATCTTTTAAGATCATTCCTCCTTCTGCTCTTTCAAGATCAACATCAGTAAACCTGTGGAGAGCCTCCCATAGTCTATCTAGGAATTTATCAGGAGTTTACTTCTCTTCCTGTTCTATGTCAGCCAACTTAGCGTAAAGTCTTAGCATGTGCTCACTTGAGTCCTACAAGAATACATTTGGCAAAGTGGCTTTGTTATGGGAACCGCTTGACTCCCAGTAGGAAGGAGGGCTATTTAGTGTTCCCTCTTTCCCCTTGTCTCACGCTGAAGCCATTCATCTCCAAAAGTAGTAGCTTCCTCCAAAGCTAGAGCTCTCATGTCAGGAGTCAGTGTCTGTCCCAAGACATACATTACATCTCTCCAAGTAAGCTCATAAAGTTAAGTTAGTCCTGTAAAGGCTTCTGTGTACATTTCGGATCCTCTAAATAGTCTTGACCGCAGTTGAGACTGTTCGAAATTCTACCGAGACTGAGGCAACCCCTCCTAGAAGGGTGCCCTGATTCTCAGCCTGTTCAGTTGGGAGCCCCAGGTAAAGGGGCAAAGTAAGAGAACAGGAGGCAGCTGAAGGTTTCACACCCAAATCTGCACCCTTAGGATGTAAGTCTGGCATGTCTTTCAGAGAGATAAAGACCAACACATATGGCACTTCTACCCATTTCACTTATTTTCTACAGAACCAGTCTAGTTGTAAAACAGTAATAATTGAGATCCTTCAACAGGTCAGCATTCCCTGTCTTGCAGAGGATACTGTGGCTGTTCAGTATCACAGAAGAAGATCAGGTGTGTCTTTTTAAGTTCTGGGGATTGAACTTGTCCCAGTTTTTTTAAATACATTTTAAAGAAGTGGTTCTGAAACTGCTAGCTCCCATCCGTAAGAGAGAAAAAAGCGACATCCACAGCCGTGGCTTTTTTCCACTGAAAGCATCCTTCCCTGCTCTAGATGGGGGTGTAGACAGACTCTCCACTGAAACTTTTCTTCCCTGGTTGAACTTAGTCTGTCCCTTACCGACGCAGGCGTCTTACTCGTCCCTCCCGTTTCTACTGCCGAGGTGGGATGGAGATGCACTACGGGTAGACCTGATAGCATCCCAGATTGATTTAGTTCCATACCACCAAGACCTTTGTTTGATTTGCCCTTTGCTCTGATGCCACCCAGAGTGTAACAGAGTAGCTTTCCTGGAATGTTTCCCAAGCTAGTACTACTAGGGGAAGTATCCTTCTTTTTTTTTTATTTTTATTTTTTTCATTTATTTTTATTAGTTGGAGGCTAATTACTTTACAATATTGTAGTGGCTTTTGTCATACATTGACATGAATCAGCCATGGATTTACATGTGTTCCCCATCCCGATCCCCCCTCCCACCTCCCTCTCTACCCGATCCCTCTGGGTCTTCCCAGTGTACCAGGCCCGAGCACTTGTCTCATGCATCCAACCTGGGCTGGTGATCTGTTTCACCATAGATAATATACATGTCTCAATGCTGTTCTCTCGAAACATCCCACCCTCGCCTTCTCCCACAGAGTCCAAAAGTCTGTTCTGTACATCTGTGTCTCTTTTTCTGTTTTGCATATAGGGTTATCATTACCATCTTTCTAAATTCCATATATATGTGTTAGTATACTGTAATGGTCTTTATCTTTCTGGCCTACTTCACTCTGTATAATGGGCTCCAGTTTCATCCATCTCATTAGAACTGATTCAAATGAATTCTTTTTAATGGCTGAGTAATATTCCATGGTGTATATGTACCACAGCTTCCTTATCCATTCGTCTGCTGATGGGCATCTAGGTTGGGGAAGCATCCTTCTTATGTGTGCATATGTGCATTCCTGAGTACAGTCCTGACTGCGGTAGAAGTGGTGAGTCATAAAGGGACGAACAACCACCAAGATGTCCCTCTTGAGTGTCACCACACCAGTATATGTGATAGCAAAAGAGATGGTGGAGGGTTGGCCAGCGAAGAAAAAGTGATTTTTGTTCTCGAGCTATTAGGGCCATTCCTTCCAGTTCATTTCCACACATTCCACAAAAGGAATATCTAAGGAGTTGAGACAAAAGCCAATCAGAGAGCCTCCTCTGGTCCATGAAGAGCTAGCGCTACCAAAGGAAGAAGCCCATTGCATTTCCAATCTGACCAGATCCTTCAGTTCCCAATCTGTGTCCTCAAAAACCTCATGGTCAACAGCAGGGCTTCTATCCACATAGATGGGAGACACAGCTGTGACAAAGACTCACTTTCAGGTTGCTGGCCCCTGAGGCAGGCAGCAAAGAGAGTAACCTCTAGCCTGAGAGACGTTCCTGGAGCTAGAGCTCTGCCTCGCTCTCAAGCATGCTCCTGTAACTTTCTGCTCCTAGCAAGGCTAGGTGCTTCCATACATGGGGTCTAAGTAAAAGTACATAGTAACAGCATGGATCACAGTTCTCCTGAAAGTCTATGATCTGACAAATTAGGTTAGTAGTTGTAATTCCCCACTCAATTACGAAATAGAGACCAGGAAAAGATGACTGAGAAAGGAAAGTGTGGTCCATATGCTTTGCCCATTTCTGGTCACTCCCCTTGCAGGGACCTTGGGTTTCTCTTGGCATTGGCAGGTCAGTATAAACTCCAGACAAAGCTCCCCTTTTGGGGGTTGCCTTCAGTCATTACAAAGTCATTACGAAGGCACTGTGCAGGACATGTCATTCGCACAAATACACCATAGAGTTATTAGTAAAGTAAATCAGAAAACTTGCATACTGAGAAAGCAGAGAGGCTAGAACTCTTGAGTGTTCTTACCTTGTCCTGAAGATCCCAGACAAGCCCTCAAGATGATAGCTTATTTTGAACAGTGTTGGATTCGTGATCTCTGAAGAAGAAGATTTAGCTTTGGGACCAGGGACCAGGCTTGATCATTCAAGAGCTTTTGTGTAGCAGAGTTTTATTAAAGTAAGAAAAGGGACAGAAAAAACGTCTGACATAGACATCAGAAGGGGGACCAAGAATGCCCCTTAAGTGTATTTCTTAATTTCCAAATGCAACAGAAAGTTTCTAGTTACGTTTTTGTTAGTAACATCTATCTTGTGGTTAGATAAATACTTTTATAATTTCAATCGTTTGAAAATAATTGAGACTTTCTGTTAGTGTATGATCAGTTTTTATAAATGTTCACATGTGCCTGAAAAGAACATATATTCTACGTTTTGATTATGAGATAGCCTGCCTGCCTTTCCCTTTTTCCTCCTTTCTGCCCCTCTCTTTCCTCTGGATATGGAATTTTACGATGGCATTTGTTTTCTCTTAGTGAATTAAATGTATTATTCCATCCTGCCTTATGTTGTTGCTGTTAAGAATCTGGCTATCAAGTGATCACTGTTTTGAAAATAATCTCTGTCCCTCAATCTCTGCCTACTTTTTTGTACTGTATGTCTTATCCACACAAGGCAGCTAGGGATGGGGTTGCCAAGCTGCAGCTGGGTCAAGGGACCTTCCTCCCTCAAGGGTGGGTCTGCCCCACTGGGGGCTGGTTTTCAGGCAGACCATCGTGGGCACCGGTGGAAGGCTCCTGGGGCATAGGTGGCAGGCTTGGGTGAGGGAGTCACACTTGTAGCGCTAGAGGTAATATGGCATGTCCTTCTCTATCACCAGGGGCTCTTCCATGGGACCATACCACTTCAACACACAGCTGTTCTTGTCAACGAAGAACTTGGTAAAGTTCCATTTGATGGCATTTCCCAGCATGCTCCTCCCCTTGGGCTGAATTTTCATCCGCTTCCACAGAGGGTGGGCATCATCCCAATTCACACAGATCTGGCTGAACTTCACCGAATTTGATGCTGTAGCCATGGCGAACTCTTTGATCTCAGCATTGCTCCCTGGCTCCTGCCTCCTGAACTGGTTGCGAGGGAGGGCCAGAATCTGTAAACTACACTCTGCGCGTTGGCTGTTCATGTCGACCCGCTGAGTGTGGTTTACATCCGTCTTGCCTCTTTGCGAGGTCACACTGGTGACTGTGCACACTTGGCCTGGTGCTTGTTCAAGTTAACCATGCTCCCGTCAGTGTTCTTGACTGAGAATTCCTACATGGAGTGTGCCCAGTGCCAGTCATAGGACACATCATGGTGCAGACCAGGAGCGCGCAGGGCCCCGCAGAGTAGTGCCAACCTCAGCAGGTGGCACAGACAGCTCCCAGCTGTCTACTTTTAAGATTTTCTGTTTTTATGATTTTTTTATACTTTCACATGATGATGTATTTAGGTGTAGATTAAAAAAAAAATTCCTGCTTGGAGTTTGTTGAATTTATTCAATCTGGATTTGTGTCTTTCATCTGTTCTAGAACATTTATAGCTATTATAGCTTGAAATATTGTCTCTGCCTGTTTCTTTTTCCTATCTTTTTGACATTCCAAAGAAACATATGTTAGACCTTCTTATTCAGTAGTCTTTCATGTTTCTTTACCTGTTCTCCATATTTCCCCTCTATATGCCACTTCTGTTGAAATCTCAATAGTTTTGTGCAGCGTGTCTTCTGGTTTACTTGTTTTCCCTTCTACTGTGTCTAATCTACTATTGAATCTGTCCATTAAATACTCAGTTACGAAATTATAGTTCTAATTTTTAGAAGTTTTATTTGTATCCTGTCAAAGTTTCACTGTACTATTAATTATTATTAAAAATTATTTGGAGCAGATTTAAGTTCTCTTCTGCTAGGTGCCTAGAGGTAATTAATGATCTGGAACCATGGCAAATCAAGTTCACAACTTGAGGTTTCTTAGTCTGCCCATGAGATGTGAATCTAGATTGTAAACCATATAGAAGCAGATTGTGACTTCAGTTTTTTGGGGTCAGCTTTTTCTTTTCCTTTTTCCTTTTCCTTCCACTGCCCTGTGCTCCCCACACAGCTGTTGTACTGAGTATTGCCAGGGCAGTCTTTATAATTCACCTTTAAGCTAGAAATTCAAAAGACTAAACTCTCAGGAAAATGTGGGGAGAGTTCCCACTTTGGGTGGCTCTAAACTTTGACTTTATTCTCCTTTCCCCACAAGGCTGCCAAAACCAAAAGCCAAGTTGAATGAATCAATGAATTTGGCAGGGTTGAGTGGCTTTAGTACTCTGGTTCTATTTTGTCTCTTCCTTAGCTTTTTGTTTTGTAGTTCCTAAACATTCTGTTGCTTTTTTGATGCTTTTAGTGGCATATTTTTATATTCAGGTTTTTTTGTCTTCAGAGTGGTTTGATCTGAATAATCCAACTCAATATTATTAGAAATGAGTTGGCCATTGATTTTTTTTTTAAATATTGCAGAGTACTTTACTAAACTATTTTATTGTTTGTAAAAGATTTTCAGTTTAGTTTATACAGTCAAAATAGCTGCAAAGAAAGATACATATTTTCTTTTATAGTGGTATATTAGGTAATTTGTTTTTGACAGGAATCCTTACGGTATTTCATGATTATCCATGATGATGGCGTTTGATGTGTATGTGTGTTTTACCTACTTTTATATGTGTTTATATTACATATGTTTATGTCAAGTAAATATGTTAAAGTAGCATTAAGAATGTATATATAAATTTCATTTTCACTGAGGGCCGTTGAAAAGGAACTTATAGTGAATTGTATGCCATTTTGCCATCTACCTAGATGACTGTGTGATAATCCTTCTACTGTGACCTCTCATTTGGCAAATTATATTTGTATATTACCCAGTAGTGAATCATCTTTACATATCTGTAATGATTTTCTTGACCAGTGTATTAGTTATCTGTCACTGTCTGACAAGTTACCATTAACTTGGCTGCTTAAAGCAATGCACATTTGCTGTTTCAGTATCTGTGGTTCAGGATTCCACGCATGACTTAGTGGGTCCTCCGTATCACTGCAGTGCTGATGCTGATGCTGCTAAGTTGCTTCAGTCATGTCTGACTCTGTGCGACCCCGTAGATGGCAGCCCACCGGCTCCTCCATCCTTGGGATTCTCCAGGCAAGAACACCAGAGTGCGTTGCCATTTCCCTCTCCAACACATGCATGCATGCTAAATGGCTTCAGTCGTGTCCGACTCTGTGTGACCCTATAGACAGCAGCCCACCAGGCTCCTCTGTCCACGGGATTCTCTAAGCAAGAATACTGGAGTGGGTTGCCATTTCCTTCTCCAGTATCACTGCAATAGCTGACATCTAACCTGAGGCTTGACTGGGGAAGGATATCTTTCTAATAAGCTCATGGGGGTCCAATGGTTTTTGCAGAATTCAGTCTTTTGCAGCTTGTCAGATTAGGGGCTTCATTTTCTTGCTGGCTGGAGCCTGCTCTCAGTTTCTTGCCATGTGTTCATCTCCATGAATAGCTCCCAACATGGCAGCTTGGTTTTTCAAAGCCAGTGAGAGAGAGAGAGAGAGAGCAAGTTCTTAGCAAAACAGACATTACAGTGTCAGGTAGTGCGATGACATGTACATATTCACATGCATCCTGTTACCTTTCCTGTGTTGGTTAGAAGTAAGCCATATCTCTTACTTAAGGGGATGTGTCTGATTTTGGTCTAGATATTATGAATTGTCTGCAAGTAACAGGAAATGATATATATATATAAGATGTTTATTTCTCTTACCTAAACACGATCTTCAGGTCAGCAGGGCTGGTGTGGCAGCCCTGCTTCAGGTAGACATGGGGGGTCTTGAGTTTGTTCTAGTCACACTATGATTCCCGCCCTAAGGAATAGCCCTTTCTTCATCATTTTAAATGACCAGATCTGCATCCCAGGGAGCAGAGTGGAAGAAGGGATGTAGAAGCAAAAGCCAGTGACACTTAAGTCCTTTAAGGAAGACCTGAAATCTGGCAAATGATGTTTCTGCTTCTATCTTGTTGGCCAAAATGTAATCTTTTTTACTGATACTTCATTTGCCCAGCAAAAATTTGGCTGCCATGGAAGAATGGGAGAACAGATCATGAGGAACCACTAGCAATTTCTACCACAACTAGTTTTAAGCTAAACAAACAAACAACCAAAAAACTCTTTGCTCTGGGATGTTGTTGTTTAATTGCTAAGTCATGTCTGACTCTTGGTGACCCCATAGACTAGAGCCCGCCAGGCTCCTCTATCCATGGGATTTCCCAGGCAAGAATACTGGAGTGGATTGCCGTTTTTTTTCTCCAGGGGATCTTCCTGATCTTTCCTTATCCAGGGATTGAACTCATGTCTTCTGCATTAGCAGGCAGATTGTTGACCACTGAGCCAACAGGGAAGCCCTGTTCTGAGATTGTTGTTGTTGATCAGTCATCCAATTGTGTCTGACTCTTTGCGACCCCAAGGACTGCAGCACACCAGGCCTCCCAGTCCCTCACTATCTCCCAAAGTTTGTCCAAGTTCATGTCTATTGCATCGGTGATGCCATCCAGCCATCTCATCCTCTGACACTCTCTTCTCCTTCTGCCCTCAGTCTTTCTCAGCATTAGGGACTTTTCCAATGAGTTGGCTGTTCTCATCAGATAACCAAAATACTGGAGCTTCAGCTTCAACATCAGTCCTTCCACCAAATATTCAGGTTGATTTCCCTTAAGATTGACTGGTTTGATCTCATTGCTGTCCAAGGGACTCTCAGGAGTCTTCTCCAGCACCACAGTTTGAAGGCATCAATTCTTTGGTGTTCTGCCTTCTTTACAGCTCTCACAACCACATGTGACCACTGAGAAGACTGTAGCGTTGATTATACAAACCTTTGTCGGCAGAGTGATGTCTCTTGCTTTTCAACACACTGTCTAGGTTTGTCATAGCTTTCCTGCCAAGAAGGAATCATCTTCTGATTTCATGACTGCAGTCACCATCCGCAGTAATTTTAGAGCCCAAAAGAGGAAATCTGTCACTATTTCCACCTTTTCTCCTCTGGACCAGATGCCATAATCTTAGGTTTTTTAATATTTATTTTTAGACCTGCTCTTTCACTCTTTCACCCTCACGAAGAGACTCTTTAGTTCCTCTTCGATTTCTGCCATTAGAGTGGCATAATCCCGCATATCTGAGGCTGTTGATGTTTCTCCCGCCTATCTTGATTTCAGCTTGTAACTCATCCAGCCCGGCGTTTCTCATTATGTGCCTGGTGTAATAGGTTAAACAAACAGGGTGACAACAGACAACCCTGTCATACTGCTTCCTCAGCCTTGAACCAGTCATTTGTTCCACACATGGTTCTAAATGTTGCTTCTTGACCTGCATACAGGTTTCTCAGGGGACAGAAAAGATGGTCTGGTATTCCCATCTCTTTAAGAACTTTCCATAGTTTGTTATGATCCACACAAAGGCTTTCATGTAGTTGATGAAACAGAGGTAGATGTTTTCTGGAATTCCCTTGTTTTCTCTATGATCCAGCAAATGCTGGCAATTTGATCTCTGGTTCCTCTTCCTTTTTTAAACCCAGTTTGGACATCTGGAAGTTCTTGGTTCACATAATGCTGAAGCCTGGCATGCAAGGTTTTAAGCATGACCTTACTCGCATGGAAGACGAGTGCAACTGTCCAATGGTTGTCAAATTCTTTAGTACTACTCATTTTGGGATTGGGATGAAAATTGACCTCTTCCAATCCTGTGACCACTGTTGGATCTTCCAGATTTGCTGTCATATTGAATGTAACACCTTGATGGTATCATCCTTTAGGGTTTTGAATAGTTCTACTGGAATTCCATCGCACCACTTGCTTTATTAATAGCAGTGCTTCCTAAAGCCCAGTTGTTTTCGCCTTCCAGAATGTCTGGCTCTGGGTGGCTGACCACACCATCGTAGTAATCCAGTTAAGATTTTTTTTGTACAGTTCTCTGTGTATTCTTTCCATCTCTTCTTGATCTCCTCAGCGTCTACTAGATCTCCACCGTTTCTGTCCTTTATTGTGCCCATCTTTGGCCAAAATGTTCCCTTGATAGCTCCAAGTTTCCTCGAGATCTCTAGTCTTTGCCCTTCTGTTGTTTTCTTCTAGTTTTATGCACTGTTCATTGAAGAAGACCTTCTTGTCTCTCCATTGCTGTTCTTTGGAACTTTGCATTTAGTTGGGTACTACCTTTCCCTTTGGACTTCCCTGATAGCTCAGTTGGTAAAGAATCCACCTGCAATGCAGGAGACCCCGGTTCAATACCCATCGGTGATATGGATCAGGTCAGGAAGATCCTCTGGAGAAAGGGATAGGCAACCCGCTCCAGTATTCTTGAGCTTTCCTTGTGAGTCAGCGTGTAAAAGAATCCTCCTGCAATGTGGGAGACCTGGACTCGATCCCTGGGTTGGAAATATACCCTCGAGAAGGGAAAGGCTACCTACTCCAGTATTCTGGCCTGGAGAATTCCATGGAATTCCATGGGGTTGCAAAGAGTTGGACACAACAGAGTGACTTTCACTCCTCTTTCCCTTTCTCCCTTGCTCTTTACTTCTCTTCTTTCTTCAGCTATTTGTAAAGCCGCCTCAGATAGCCACTTTGCCTTCTTGCTTTTCTTTTTCTTTTGGATGGTTTTGTTCGCTGCCTCCTGTACTGTATTACGGACGTTCATTCCGTAGTTCTTCAGGCACACTGTTTACTAGATCTAATCCCTTGAGTCTATTTGTTACCTCCACTGCATATTCATAGGGGATTTGATTTAAGTAGTACCTGGCTGGCTTGGTGGTTTTCCCCCTTTTTTTAGTTTAAGCCTGAATTTTGCTGTGAGAAGCTGATCTGAGCTACAGTTAGCTCCAGGTCTTGTTTTTGCTGACTGTATACAGCTGCTCCATTTTCAGCTATGAAAAATATAATCAATTATTTGATTTTGGTATTGACCATTCAGTGATGTCCATGTGTAAAATCATCTCTTGTGTTGTTGAAAAAGGGTATTTGCTATGACTAGTGCATTCTCTTGACAGAATTTGGTTAGCTTTTGCCCTGCTTCATTTTGATCTCCAAGGCCAGACTTGCCTGTTACTCAAGGTATCTCTTGACTTCCTACTTTCGCATGCCAATCCCCAATGAACATCTTTTTTTTGCATTAGTTCTAGGAGGTCTTCTAGGTCTTCATAGAACTGATCAAGTCTAGCTTCCTGGGCATAGACTTGAATTACTGTGATGTTGAATGGCTTGCCTTGGAAGCAAACCAAGACTGCACCCAAGTACTGCACCTCAGTAGTTGTGAGGTTGCACCCAAGTACTGCATTTCGGACTTCTTTGTTGATTATGAGGGCTACTCCATTTCTTCTATGGGATTCTTGCCCACAGTGGTAGATATAATGGTCATCTGAATTAAATTCGCCCATTCCCATCCATTTTAGTTCACTGATTCCTAAGATGTAGATGTTTATTCTTACCATCCCCTGCTTGACCACGTCCAATTTACCTTGATTCACGGACCTAACATTTCAGGTTCCTATGCAATACTAATTCTTTGCAGCATTAGATTTTACTTTCATCATGAGATATATCCACAACTGAGCCTTGTTTCCACTTTCCTTCATTCTTTGAAGGCCCAGGTGCTTCATTCATTCTGGGGCTATTAATAGTTGTCCTCTGCTCTTCCCCTGCAGCTTATTGGACACCTTCAGACTTGGGGAACTCATCTTTCAGTGTCATAGCTTTTTGTCCTTTTATACAGTTCATGAGGTTCTCATGCCAAGTACACTGGAGTGGTTTGCCATTCCCTCTTTAAGTGGATCATGTTTTGTCAGAACTCTCCACTATGACCCATCTGTCTTGGGTGGCCCTACACAGCATGGCTCATAGCTTCACTGAGTTATGAAAGCCCCTTCACTGTGACAACCCAGTGATCCATGAACAGGGCCCTGGGATAGTTAAGTATAAAATTATTTTTTTTTCCTTTAGATATTTGAGAAATTATTAAAAATTCAGTTTCTTTTCTGTAGGATGGGGAGGACTTGAAGAGCAGAGTATGCCAAAGAGAACTGGACTAGCTTGGACAAAGTACAGTGTGGATATGAGGAAGGCTGGTTGTGGAAAAGGAGCCTGCAAGGGTCAGGTTCTTAAAGTATATTATCTCTATTTTATCCTCCAACAACTCTTGCTGTCAGTGCAGTTCAGTCACTGAGTCATGTCCAACTCTTTGTGACTGCATGGACTGCAGCACGCCAGGCTTCCCTGTTCATCACCAACTTGCAGAGCTTTCTCAAACTCATGTCTATTGAGTTGGTGATGCCATCCAACCATCTCATCCTCTGTTGTCCCCTTCTCCTGCCCTCAATCTTTCCCAGCATCAGGGTCTTTTCCAATGAGTCAGTTCTTCGCATAAGGTGGCCAAAGTATTGGAGTTTCAGCTCCAGTTCTTCCAGTGAATATTCAGTACTGATTTCCTTTAGGATTGACTGGTTGGATCTCCTAGCAGTCCTAGGGACTCTCGAGTCTTCTTCAATACCACAGTTTAAAAGCATCAATTCTTTGGCACTCAGCTTTCTTTATGGTCCAACTCTCACATTCATACATGACTACTGGAAAAGCCATAGCTTTGACTAGATAGACCTTTGTTGGCAAAGTAATGTCTCTGCTTTTTAATATACTGTCTAGGTTTGTCATAGTTTTTCTTCCAAAGAGCAAGCGTCTTTTAATTTCATAGCTGCAGTCACCATCTGCAGTGATTTTGCAGCCCCAGAAATAAAGTCTGTCATTGTTTCCATTGTTTCCCCATCTATTTGTCATGAAATGATGGGATCAGATGCCATGATCTTCGTTTTTTGAATGTTGAGTTTTAAGCCAGCTTTTTCACTCTCTTCTTTCACTTTCATCAAGAGGCTCTTTAGCTCCTCTTCTCTTTCTGCCATAAGGGTGGTGTCACATGCACATCTGAGGTTATTGATATTTCTCCCTGCAGTCTTGATTCCAGCTTGTGCTTCACCCAGCCCAGCATTTCACATGATGTACTCTGCATGTGCTGTGGGTAATATTATTCTGGCTACAGAACAGGGTAATTGCTTAAGGACTCTAAAATGGTTTATAGGAGGACTTAAATTGAAGAAGGTAGGGAAAGCCACTAGACCATTCAGGTACGACCTAAATCAAATTCCTTATGATTATACAGTGGAAGTGAAAAACAGATTCAATTGATTAGATCTGATAGACAGAGTGCCTGAAGAATTATGGATGGAGGTTTGTGACATTGTACAGGAGGCAGTGATCAAGACCATCCCCAAGAAAAAGAAATGCAGAAAGGCAAAATGGTTGTCTGAAGAGGCCTTACAAATAGCCGAGAAAAGAAGCTAAAGGCAAAGGAGAAAAGGAAAGATACACCCATTTGAACACAGAGTTCCAAAGAATAGCAAAGAGAGCTAAGAAAGCCTTCCTTGGTGATCAGTGAAAGAAATAGAGTAAAACAGTAGAATGGGAAAGACTAGAGATTTCTTCAAGAAAATTAGATTGATACCAAGGGAACATTTCATGCAAACATGGGCTCAATAAAGGACAGAAATGGCGTGGACCTAACAGAAGCAGAAGATATTAAGAAGAAGTGGCAAGAATACACAGAAAAGCAATGCAAAAAAAGATCTTCATGACACAGATAACCACGATGGTGTGATCACTCACCTAGAGCCAGACATCCTGGAATGCAAAGTCAAGTGGTCCTTAGGAAGCATCACTATGAATAAAGTTGATGGAGGTGATGGAATTCCAGTTGAGCTATTTCAAATCCTAAAAGATGATGCTGTGAAAGTGCTGCACTCAATATGTCATCAAATTTGGAAAACTCAGCAGTGGCCACAGGACTGGAAAAGGTCAATTTTCATTCCAATCCCAAAGAAGGGCAATGCCAAAGAGTGTTCAAACTACTGCACAATTGCACTCATCTCACACGCTAGCAAAGTAATGCTCAAAATTCTCTAAGTCAGGTTTCAACAGTACGTGAACCATGAACTTCCAGATGTTCAAGCTGGATTTAGAAAAGGCAGAGGAACCAGAGATCAAATGGCCAACATCCGTTGTGTCATAGAAAAAACAATAGAGTTCCAGAAAAAAACATCTACTTCTGCTTTATTGACTATGCCAAAGCCTTTGACTGAGTGGATCACAACAAACTGTGGAAAATCCTGAAAGAGATGGGAATACCAGACCACCTTACCTGCCTCCTGAGAAATCTGTATGCAGGTGAAGAAGCAGCAGTTAGAACTGGATGTGGAACAATGGACTGGTTTCAAATAGGAAAAGGAGTATGTCAAGGCTGTATCTTGTCACCCTGCTTATTTAACTTACGTACAGAGTACATCATGCGAAATGCTGGGCTGGTTGAAGCACAGGCTGGAATCAAGATTGCTTGGAAAAATATCAGTAACCTCAGATATGCAGATGACACCACCCTTATGGCAGAAAGTGAAGAAGAACTAAAGAACCTCTTGATGAAAGTGAAAGAAGAGAGTGAAAACGTTGGTTTAAAACTCAACATTCAGAAAACTAAGAACATGGCATCTTGTCCCGTCACTTCATGGCAAATAGATGGAGAAACAATGGAAACAGTGAGAGATTTTATTTTGGGGGGCTTCAAAATCACTGCAGATGGTGATTGCAGCCATGAAATTAAAAGACGCTTGCTACTTGGAAGAAAAGTTATGACCAACCTAGACAGCATATTAAAAAGCAGAGATATTACTGCTGTAATCTATGGGGTAACAAAGAGTCAGACACGACTGAGCGGCTGAACTGAACACTTTAAACCTAGAACTTGATGTTAAAGCCCATGTTCATTCTTTAGTTTGAAGAGTTAACAGATTCCCATAAAGAGAGCCATGTTTCTTAAGGTCTTGAGTGTGATACTAGTCTTTTTATTCATCAGTTATGCAAGCTCTCAACTTTGATATTTTGAAGTTGCAGGCAATGAGATGAGGATGTAATTGTTCAGTTGCGAAGTTGTGTGGGACTCTTTGAGACCCCATGGACTGCAGCATGTCAGGCTTTCCTGTCCTTCAGCATCTCATGGAGCTTGCTCAAACTCATGTCCATTGAGTTGGTGATGCTATCCAACCATCTCATCCTCTGTCGTCCCCTTATCCTGCCCTCAATCTTTCCCAGCATCAGGGTCTTTCTCAGTGGACCAGCTCTTCCTATCAGGTGGCCAAAGTTTTGGAGCTTTAGCTTCAGTATCAGTCCTTGCAATGAGTATTCAGGGTTGATTTCCTTTAGGATTGACTGGTTTGATCTCCTTGCTGCCCAAGTCAAGAGTGTTCTCTAGCACCACAGTTCAAAAGTACCAGTTCTTCAGTGCTCAGCATTCTTTATGGTCCAGCTCTCACATGTGTACATGACTAGTGGAAAAACCATAGCTTTGTCTATATAACCCTTTGTCAAAAGTGATCTCTCTGCTTTTTAATACACTGTTGTCATAGCTTTTCTTCCAAGGAGCAAGTGTCTTTTATTTCCATGACTGTCGTTACCATCCGCAGTGATTTTGGAACCCAAGAAAGTAAAGTGTCTCACTGTCCATTGTTTCCCCATCTATTTTCCATGAAGTGATGGGACCGGATGTCATGATCTTAGATTTTTGAATGTTGAGTTTTAAGCCAGCTTTTTCACTCTCCTCTTTCACCTTCATCAAGAGGCTTCTTAGTTCCTCTCACTTTCTGCCATTAAAGTGGTATTATCTGCATATCTGAAGTTGTTGATATTTCTCTTGGCAATCTTGGCTGAATGAATCACAAGCTGAAATCAAGATCGCTGGGGAGGTAATAGATGGGAGGTATGGAAAGGTCTCTTTATTCAGGCTAGCTGTGATAACCAGCAGTCTGAGTGGTGGTCAGGATGTGACTTGATAAAAGTCTGTCTGTTCCTTCCTTGCTTTCCATGGTCTGCTTATGCTTTAGTATGACTGTCCAGTGGGCACTGGCTAGCATGAACCTCCTTAGGAAATTCACGGCCACTCTCTCTTGCCCATTGGAGATAAACCCTGAGAAAAGCTCTGACCTACCTTTCCAGGAATGGGACTAGTCAGACTGGGCAAGCATGTTTGGAAGTTTGCTGCTCTGGTTCATTTTTCAAAACAGTTGAGTCCCTTCTGCGTGGTTTCTCTGTGGGGTTTAAGTCACAACGTCAGAGATGGGGAACTTTCTCTTGTCATACTTCCTCTCTTTTCTGCCTCCCTTCAAGTACTTCTGAATGTTATATTTATTTAGTTCTGATCAGTTAGACATTTTCTCTCCCAGCCATTCATCTGCAGGTAACATTAGTTACAGAGGAGAACCCAGAAAGACAAGGGGGCAGGCAGTAATTGAAGAATGGCAGGAAATATGTACCCTGTCCCTGCTGATGACAGCCATACTTCACAGCTTGCACTTCCTGAGTAGAAGACTTGGGAAAGGGAAGGCTCAGAGCTTTTTCAGGAAGTTGGCTGCATCCCATTATCTCCAAATGTGTGCAAAGTGTTTAATGAACAGCACTGGGTACAAGGTTGTCATGTGGCTGTGGGGCAGAAGGATTTGCTCGTATTGGACAATTCATAATCCCTTTGTTTCAGGGAAATCTCTAAGACTGACTTCGCAGGCTGCCTCCCAACACCCATTGCATACACAGCCTTGAGGTTTAAAGCTAATTTATTTCTATTTCATTTTCTTTCAGCTTTCTACTGCGTTTAATCAGTTGCTTTAGTCTCACTGCCCCTTCAGCCAGGCTTGCCGGGAAAGGATTATAGCTGGGCCCTCATGCCCCAGCTTCATTTGGAGCATCTGGTCAGCGTGCCAGAACACAGAATATCTCAGAGGCTTCCTTTGCTCTTTGAATGGCAAACACAGGGTAGTTTAAGCTGTCATGGAGCCTTCCTTTTATAAAACATCCAGAATATGAGAAGGATAAAGGGGAAGCTGAAGGCTCTTAAAAACCAGCTGGAAAGTGCATGAAAACTAAAATGCAGTCCACCTGCTCAGTTCCCAGGAGTCCTTCCCAAGTTCCTTTTTGTGGTTAGGTCATTTAGACTCTCACTGCAAGGACTTGAGGGAAAAGGCCATTCCAGTAGGGTTTCTGTTTGGGTGAGAGTTCCTGAGGGGCATCCTGAGGGACTTTCCTTCACGATGGTCAATATGTTACTTCACTCTGAGCGAGTATCTTTTCATAATTCTCATTGTCTTTGTGGAAAACTCTTTTGGGTGTGTGTCCACACTGGGGTGAGTGTTAAGATTCGAAAAGAAGCAAAGGCTAAGCAGAAGGTGGGCCCAGGAGTAAACTTGCTGGGCAGTTTTTAGGCAGGAAGAGAGGACAGAAATCAGGAAACCCTGGTGCATACCTTTACCATCTAACATGAAATGCCTGTTGCATAGATGCTCTTGCCAAAGAACTGTGGAAAAAAGCTGAGTGGAGGAGCATCCAATCCCCCTTAGTGTCTCTGTTGAAACGATTTATTCAAGACCACAGAGCCAGCTGGCAGACAAAATGAAAAGATGAGTCAGAAACGCTATAATTTTTTTTCAAGCTAAGATGTGGCCTTCAGGTAGCATTTCCTGCACAGAGGACTCTTGGGATACAGAGCAGCGTGTTCCTGCAAGATTCAGATAAAGCCCCTCTCTCCAGCCCTGTAACTCACAGTAAACTGTGCATTAAATGAGCTGCAGTTTCTGCTTTTGCAAAAGTAAGAAATAGTTGGGGGCTTATCAAGTTAGATAGTGCCTTATGGGGTGTCTAACACAAAGTGTCTGGCCTACCCTCCCTCTCCTTCCCTCCACTTCCCTTTCCCCTCTCTCCTTTGTTGCTGCAACCTTGTCTTCAGATAGTCATAGTGACCTCTTGGGTCCCTGCATCTTTCTAACTATAGCTAATCCTGGTCCTGCATTCTTTTTTTGTTTGTTTTGTTTATTAAGTAATTTTTATTTCTTTTTGACTTTACTGGGTCTTTGTTTGCTGGATGGGCTTTATCTAATCTCAGTGAGTGGGGCTACTCTTCATTGTGGTGTATGGGCTTCTTCTTGTCATGGTTTCAGCAGATCACAGGCTTCAGTAGTTTTGGCACATGGGCTCAGTAGTTGCTATTCCCTGCTACTCTAGAGTGCAGGCTCCGTAGTTGTGGTGTATGGCTTAATTGCTCCACGACATGTAGGATCTTTGAGGACCAGGGATTGAACCCATGTCTCCTGCATTGGCAGGCAGATTCTTTACCACTGAGCCACCAGGGAAGCCCTGGTCCTGCACTTTTAAAGTCTGCACCCAAAGGCTCACTAAAACTGCCCAGCTAAGAGACATGAAAAGCAGAGACATTACTTTGCCAACAAAGGTCGGTCTAGTCAAGGCTATGGTTTTTCCAGCGGTCATGTATGAATGTGAGAGTTGGACTATAAAGAAGGCTGAGCGCCGAAGAATTGATGCTTTTGAACTGTGGTGTTGGAGAAGACTCTTGAGAGTCCCTTGGACTGCAAGGAGATCAGTCCTGCGTGTTTATTGGAAGGACTGGTGTTGAAGCTGAAACTCCAATACTTTGGCCACCTGATGCGAAGAGCTGACTCATTTGAAAAGACCTTGATGCTGGGAAAGATTGAGGGCAGGAGGAGAAGGGGACGACAGAGGATGAGATGGTTGGATGGCATCACTGACTCAATGGACATGGGTTTGGGTGGACTCTGGGAGTTGGTGATGGACAGGGAGGCCTGGCGTGCTGTGGTTCATGGGGTCGCAAAGAGTCGGACACAACTAAGTAACTGAACTGAACAGACATATAAGAGTCTTGTTTTCTCCATGAAATGTAGTTAGACCTCTCTATAGTATTTTGGCAAATGTCCAGATTAGTGTCATGAGGTGACTTATTCAAATTTAAATTTTATGTCTTCAGCTCTGATTTGGTAATATATTCACATGGTTCAAAATTCAAAGGTCACTAAAGGCCAAGGTGAACTTCCTCACACCCCATCCCTGTGCCATCCAGGTGCTCTTCCTCAAAGCAACCAAGGGTTGCCAGTTTCTTCTAGAGATATTTATGTATAGTCTAAGCAAATATACCCATATAGTGTTTTTTCATATATTTACACAAAAGGTACTTCACTGTGTATACAACTTGTTTCCATTTAACAATATATCATAGACATCATTCTTTATCAGTACATAAACAGCTTCTTAGGAGGTGACTTTCATTTTAATATATGTAGAATGACTCAGGTAGAAACCTTTGGGGAAATGTGTGCGTTGACCCATGTTTAAAAATGACAGTGCTCCAATTAGACTTATTACTTAGGCACAATTTATTGTTTAAATAAAGGATGTATTTGACTGTTGTGTCTAAGAAGTGATTACTGATGGCTTTTTAGAGCCAGTATGACTCACAAAGCATCTTTGATGGTAAGTTTAGAATGACTGTGTCATTAGTTCTGATTGGGAGTTTGTGCGAGTCAGAATTTTAGTTTAAAACCTGTTAAGGGAGGAAAGCAGCCATAAACTTGGTCTCCTTGGCTGCAGGGCTTCCCCTGTGTTGTACTGGGACCATTTTTTTTAATAATCAGGGGGCTGCACTAGGTCTGTCATGGCCACTCGGCACTTTGGATCTAAAGATGCCCAGATATTTCTTTGCAACTATGAAAAGTAAAAATAAAAAAGCTTAGCTATTTGCATTTTCCCTGCTGAAACCTGCTGACAGTTGGGAATGCTTCCAGACCCAGGTGGCTGACTAGTTGGGCTCTGGCCCTCTTGAGGTTATGTTCTTGGTAAAGAGGTGATCCAAGAACGATAAGGGAATGAGTTGGGATGAGTAGGACGGCTCCATCTTGAGTGTTTGCCAGGGCAGCCACTTTAATGCTTGTGGGAGAGCCAGTCTATTTACAGAAGACAAAAGCCACATTTTTTGCTTTGGAGGAATGCATTGGTTTAGAATCCTCAGGGCCAATATAAGACATCCAGAGGTTCTGAACACTGAAAAGAATATGGTACCCATCTCCCCCAACCCTCAAATCACCTTCTCCTCACAAATAGGTAACTCAAAATAGAAGTAATTCCAAATTTTAAATTAAGTCTGCTAGCCCCAGGAAAGATGGCTAGTTATATTTTTTACAAAAATATATCAAATAGACTTTGGACTTTTTTCCTCACATTTTTTTGGCTACCCATGCTTTGCTGATGCCCAAGGAAAAATTAAGTATCTCTGTTGCATGATCTAACATTGGGAGTTTCTAGTTCTGCTGAGGAGCTACCCTCTTCCTAGGATTTGGATGACAAGAATTATTTTACAGTATCAATAATTTTGAAGTTTTTTGTATTTTATTTATTTTTTAAAAATTTTTGGCTGTGCTGAGTCTTCGTTGCTACTTGGACTTTTCTCTAGTTGCAGGGAGCAGGGACTAGTCTCTAGTTGCCACATGTGGACTTCTCATTGCAGTGGCTTCTTGTGTTGTGGAACGTGGGTGTGCAGGCTTCAGGAGCTGTGGCGGCATGTGGGCTCAGGAGTTGTGTTCCCAGGCTCTAGAGCACAGGCACAGTAGTGGTGCTGAGTGGGCTCAGTTACTCTGCAGCATGTGGGATCTTCCTGGATCTGGAATTGAACCTATGTCTCCTGCATTGGCAGGAGAATTCTTTACCACTGAGCCACCAGAGAAGCCCCAATTTTGAAGTTTTTAAAAATAATGTTCTTTTGTTTATTTAAAATTATCTTTACCTAGACTGAACATTTGAATAGCTCTGAAATTTTCCTCCCAGAAATGCGTTTTCTTCTTGAGTGCTCCATGATGAAATCAGTCTTAATTTCAGTTCAACTAGTGTGTAAAAACACACAGTGAGTGATTATTAGTCCCTGAAGGAGGCAAGACAGATGGAGCCCAGAATGGAATTGGCTTTATGATTAATTGAATCCTTGAAGAGCTGAATAGAGTTAGAGCTGATCCAGCCCAATCAGCGCCTTGAGACGGCTGGTGCTGTCCCAAGCCTGAGAGAGGAAAGGGTCACAGCAACCCAGATTTATCCTCTATTAAAATGGATTGGATGTATGTACCAGACAGTTCCCATTTTTAAGCCATTGATGCAGGATAATTGGAATGGAAACAAACAAGATTAGAACTAGATTACAGGTATTTGTGCAAGTTGCCTCCTAAATCAATCAGAGTCCATGATTTGTTCTGAGGGTGCGTTATCATTAGAGTGAATCATTGAAACTCAGCGACACATCTGGAGCCGGCCAGCCAGAAGGGAAAAAGGGAGGGGGGAGCAGAAAGCTGCTTAGGGTAGGGAACTGGGTACAACTGTGGAGTGCTTTTCTGTCTTTGGGGGCAGAAGTCTTCCAGAGAGAATTTTAATTTAATTTTGCTCTTTTTTCTTTCCAGCAGAGATGCATGAAAGTATAGGTTTGAAATGACTGCCTTCTTTCCATAGTGAATAGATGGATGTGTTCTTTTTTTAATGTTTGGACCAGTCACCTAGGGCAGCTTCTGCCTATGGAGACCCTGCCATCCAGGGAGAGAAAAGGGCAAAGGCCTTCTAGGTGCTGTGGAGGACTGCAGCCATGTGAATCACCAAGTCCATTAGGATTGGGTGCCCTGGTGCCTTGCCGGTTGTCTTGTTAGTGCAGAACATCATGTGTGGAGCTAGAGAGCTCAGGTTTGCTTTCATGGTTGGGCTCTACTTTCTGGGCCAGGGGCTGAGGGATGAAGTCCAGGTTCCCTCATAGCCCTCTGCCCCACTGACTCTAGCTGTGGTCATGGGCTGGGGTGTCAGGCAGGTGATCCTCAGCCTGAGGGTGACTCATCTAGTCCTGTACTCACATGGGTCACAGTCTCAGATCTGGAGCTGGCTAACTAAGATCTGAGTAATTGTTTTACATATAAAAGCAAGAATGGGTACATGAGGGGCTTTCTCACAGAGATGTGTTGCCACCATCCCTTTCCTTTCTGAGTTACCTTCCAGGCACTGGTGCTTATGTCACATTCCTGGCAACATGCTAGGTTTAGACCCATAGAAGCCTCGTCTGGTAGGCTAGCATTACCCTTACCTTCGAACTGAGCTTTTTTTCTTTTTTCCATTTTGAGCTCTTGTGAGTCAGGCTGCAGGCAACTCATTTACATGGGAGACAGTCAGAAGGCAAGCGTCTTGAAGTCTACTTTCATTTTGCCGTGGGAGGTGTTTTCCTGTTGAATTGCTAACCTGGCAGGTCAGAGGGAATCATAAAGGATCTTGCTCATCCCTAGGTAGAACAGAGTACAGCAGAGCACCTCCGAAGGGGGTGAAAAAACCTTCCTTGATGACAGTTCTGGCATCCTCTAAGCCTAGAGAGTACTGTCCCCAAGGGAACGAGGTGAGGTTTCTCGGTCCCGCAGCAGAGAAGGTGAAGCCATGGTCCATAGCGCACACTTAGGCCGCTGTAGAGCTAAGAACTGGACTCGCTTCTCTCCTCCCCTTTTTCCCTCCCCGTGTCCTGCTGTTACATTGGCCCTGCTAGCTGCTCTGGCTGTGGTTTCCACTGCTACCATTGTGTCAGGCACAAAGGAGTTTAATTTGCTTGTTTTGTTGGAGTTCCCTTTATGAAGAATGGTGTCTAATCCCTGAGCTGAGAAGCATCTAATCCCCCTGTGTCTGATACAGCCTTTGTTCCTGTCTGAGTCGTCTGCTCCCTTTCCAGCTCAGCCTCAGCTGGACCTTCTGCCTCTTACTAGCCTGGACCCCAAGAGCCAGCAGTGCTCAGCAGACTCTCCTCCTCGCTTTTGTGTGGGTGTGTGGGTATAGGAGGGGATTGGCGATGCTTAGGGGGCTTGGCCTGGTTTCCTGGATCTGAAAAGACTCAAGTGTATATGGGAAAAGGAGGAATTAGTGGTGCAGTGCCAGTCTTGCCTGGGACCAATTGGTCCTTGGCATCCAGGTCTCAGTACTCATTCTTCTTTTTGTGCTTGAGCCTGGACATGACCTCTCATCTGCTTAAAACAGTGCTGTTCCTGGAAGCTCAGTTGCTCTATTCAGTGACAAGAGGACAGGCTCGACATTTAACCTTACTTGTTAAAACAGGTGGAAGAGGAACTTGGCAGTGCCATCTTTGGAATCTGTCCTCTGGGGCAGGGGGCAGGTATAGCCACCTTTGCTAACCCCCCAAGGAAGCCCAGTATGACAGGAAGCTCTTACTTTAGTCTCCAGGTTGTCACACACTGCTTGTGGCTGTCGTGTCCCACCTGTCTGTCCAGTGTCCAGGGCTGTGGACAGGGAGAGATGTGGTCAGAGAGATGGCTGAAAGAGGCCATTCCCTGCAGAGGAAGCTCATAATCTGTGGTTAGGATCTGTCTCTGGGAGGAGGGATGCCTCCTAGGCTTGTGTCTCACAGACTGTCTCTTTCTGTTTGGGCTTCAGTGTTGCTCATGTTCAGAGTTTCTGTCAGGCCTTGTGTCGCTCTCCTCTGGGGCCAGTGTTCTCTATTATGACTGGGTAGGTGGACAGACTCTGTGGGAAAGCCTGGAACATGGGAGACCCATAAGTGTGGGGTAGGTGGTGGGAGGACAGACATCTGCTTGGACACATATCTCTGTGTATCTCATGCAGTATGAGGGCCCTGTCCTTGCCCTGTTCCCCTCTCTGTGTGGCACCCCAGCCCCTGGACTGTGCAAATGTGATTCTTGATGACAAGCTGGAAGGGGAGGACTAAGCCAGGTAGCAGTCAGGGCTAAGGGCTTCCCACCAAGGGGGACACTTTTTGGAATAGTGTCAGCTACCGCCTCCCACCATGGGTGAGTTGTCAAGAGGTGACTTTATCTGCTTAGTGTCCCCAAAGAAGCGTGCCGGGGAAGTCCTACAGGAAGCACAAATACCATCTGGGGATGCTGAGGGACCCACAAGCCAGGAGCACCAAGGCCCCACTGACTTGGACAGGGACCTTAGCCAAAGCCCTTGGCCTCTCTGCGCTCTTACCTGGAACTGGGGAATAGCCTCTTATGCCTCCTGGGGCCATGGAGAGTGATGAGATTATTCCAATAAAATGGCTCTGATTGTCTTGGAAGAAGTATGCTATATCTCTGCCAGTCGTGGTTGTTACAAATAGTGACACTTGAAAATCAATAGGGCACCACTCAGAGGAGCCGCAAGTACTGCCCACGCTTGTTTGTTCTCCAGTTTATTCTCACCTTTTCCTAACGGAGGGAGGGGCAGATGCTGTCCGCGCTGCACACCTCACTGAGGGTTGGGAGGATTAGCTGCGAGGTAATGAGCACAGTAGAACCGAGCTGGGCAGAAGCATTTGGCGGCTTTGCTTATTGCCCATGGCAAACAGGCTGAGAGAGGCCAGCTCATCTGACAAATGTTTACTGAATTTCAGCTCCTGTTACTTTCCAAAGAGATGGAAAGATGAATTTGGCATTTTTACTGCCCTCAAAATGTTTAGAGTCTACATCGAGGCATGAAGAATGTTGAGAAATAGCCAGAGTAACTGCAGTATTCCAGACACTGAGCTAAGAGGTTTACATTCATTTTGTCATTGAATTTATCCAATAGGTTATTGTTATGAATAAATACAACTATCATTTACATTTTACACGTGAGGAAATGAGACCTATGTGACCTGTTTCCCTAGGGTCACATAGCTAAACTGTGTTAGAGCTAAGACGTGAACCCAGGCAGTGTGACTCAAAAGCCAAGTTTTTCACCAGTGTGCCATGCCAAAGTGATGACAAATGCTGAAGGAGAGACAGAGACGTTGAGAAAGACAGGTACATTGAGGGACAGAGAGAGACAGAGATGGGGGAAAGGGAAAGAGACGAGAAAAGATGGATGGAAAAATGAGGGGGTGAGAGAGGTTGAGAGAGGACCAGCTAGATATGTGATGGCTTTCTATTGTTTTCTCTGCCTGTGAGTGATAATCAGCCTTATTCTTTGCCTTTATTTCCATGTGCTGTAGATCAGATCCAACCCTAGGAGGAAAATCAGGATGTGTATCAGGAAAGGGCAGTAGATAAGAAACTTGATTTTAGTGGCTCACCAATCCCAAGGAATGACCCTCATCAAACACTCCTGTCACAAAGGACTCTGCTCCCTTGGGAGGGTAGTTTAGTGTTTCTTCCCTCCTTTTTGATAGATTGAGTAGTGGCGCCTCTGTAGTTGAATTCTGCATTGGAGTCCTTCGCTCACTTGCCCCCTCATCACCATGGGCTCCCACTGGAATCTTTGAGAGTGTGAGTGCCCATCTCAGCTTGTGATCCTGAGCCCAGAATGCTTCTCAGAAGAAATCCTCTGCCTTTTGCTGGAGATAAGCACCCAGGGTGAACCTCTAATACAAACATGAGGCTTCTGTGGAGTGTTGGACCCACACCTCTGGGAGGAGAGTTTGCCTGTTGTCACCAAGCGCAGGAGGGAGACCCTGTCAGTGGGGAGAGGGTCAAGCACAGTATTTTTAGCAAGTAATCCTTTATTGTTTACTCAGCCACTTTAAAAATAGATACCACCCTTTCTTTCTAATTGGCACCATTTGTCATTCTCTGTCCTTGATTTTCACACACTGAACTGTTCATGAATATTTATTTACCCTTCCAGGGCAACTCTGTATGTGTGTTTGTGTGTGTGTGCACACATGTGCTTGCATGCGTCTCACAAGCTCATTCTGCTCCTCCTTTCTTTCCTGTCATGAAAGATGACATAGTGGGAGGCAGGGGCTCCTTGAATCCCTTTCTTTGATGCTGATGAGTTCCCACACATGTGTTTCACATTCCTGCTTGTGAAGCTCCCTCTCTGCCTGCCCTGATTGTCCAACCTTTCCCACAACTCAGCCAACCTTGAACTCCCATTCCATACCTCTGCCCTCCTTGCCTAGCTGGTGAAATGCTCCTCCTTGGCAGTGAAGTCCAGGGTCCCCAAGGTGCTTTGATGAGGCTCTTCAGATTTGTTGTTGTTGTTCTTGGCAACGGCTAGACAAGGGGCTTCCCAGGTGGTCCTAGTGGTAAAGAACCTACCTGCAAAGGCAAGAGACACAAGAGACGTGGGTTTGATCCCTGGGTTGGGAAGATCCCCTGAAGGAGAGCATGGCAGCCCACTTCAGATTTCTTGGCTGGAGAATCCCATGAACAGAGGAGCCTGGTAGGCTACAGTTCATAGAATCGCAAAGAGTCAGACACGACTGAAGCAACTTAGCATGCACGCATGCAGACGAGGGAAGCAGGGATCAGTTTTCACCTCTTTTTTTCCCTCAGTAAACCCTCTGCTTGTCAGCCACAGTGACAGACAAGCCCTAGCAGTTCTGAACAACAGAGGAGCCTGGAGCCTGCCTCTGGGATTTTGTGCTGGGCTGAGGACTCTGGAGAGAACCTCCCCGTTGTGGGTGAGCCCGTCAGCCTGAGTTGGCCTCTTTCCTGAGCCATTGTTCTGTCTTTTTGGCTCTCTAGAGTGGCCGAAAAGAAAGATGACTGCCTGAGCAGTTAAATGAGGGAGCTTGTTATTGGTGATATGCACGTCTCAGGTGTGTTACACTTAGCATCCCTCAGTGCACTTTCCCTTTGCTCTAATGGAAGTCTTCATTCTCTCCGTCTTAATGTCTTCTCTAAACCAGAAATTATTTCAGATGTCATCTTTTCACCCCTGTCTCCTAGCAAGGAAGCCATTTCTTATAGCCCATTTCACATTTAACTGCTTCTGGTCTTAAAATTCATTTATTCATTAAAAATATTTGTATTGACTATTTACTATGTGCTAGTACTCTTGCCTGGAAAATCCCATGGACGGAGGAGCCTGGTAGACTGCAGTCCATGCGGTCGCGAAGAGTCGGACACGACTGAGCAACTTCACTTTCACGTTTCACTTTCATGCATTGGAGAAGGCAATGGCAACCCACTCCAGTGTTCTTGCCTGGAGAATCCCAGGGACGGGGGAGCCTGGTGGGCTGCCCTCTCTGGGGTCGCACAGAGTCGGACACGACTGAAGCGACTTATTAGCAGCAGCAGCAGCAGGCTACCGTAGTGGGGGAATAGTGGTGAACAAGACAGTTAAGTCTCGCTTCTTAAATAGTTTACGTTTAGTCAGAAATAAGTTTTTAAAAATTAGTTAATACAACTTGGGTTTGAACTGTTCAGGTCCAGTTACATGCAGATTTTTTCAGTCAGTATGCACTGTAGTACTACATGATTTGAGCCTGGTTGACTCCAAGGCTGGGTAAGCCTGTGGATGTAGAACCGTGAATAACTAGGGCTGACTGTAAAGTTACATGTGGATTTTCGACTACACAGGGGTCAGCACCTCCATCCCCTAGTTGTTCAAGGGTCAACTGTACATCATTACAATTAACAGCTTCTTGATGTTGCCTCAAAGGACAACATCAAGCAAGTGAAAAGACAGCCCACAGAATGGAGAAAAATTTTGTAAATCGTATATCTGATAAGGGACTTATATTTAGAATGCATAAAACTCTTGCAATTCAATAGTAAAAAGGATAAATAACCCAATTTAAAAATAGGCAAAGGATCTGAATAGACAGCTGTTCAAAGAACATATACAATGGCCAATAAGCACACGAAAAGCTATTCAACATCATTAGCCACAAGGGAAACACAAGTCAAAACCTTAATGAGGTAATACTCTATACTCTTTAGAATGGTTGTTATAAGAAAAACGGATGATAATAAGTGTTGGTGAGAATATGGAGAAATTGGAACCCTTTTAAACTGGTCATGGGGATGTAAAATGATCCGGCCACTTTGGAAAACGGTCGTATCAAGTTTCTCTAATGGTTAAACACAGAGTTATCATATGACCTAGCAATTCCAATAGACCCAAGACCACTGAAAACATATGTCCACACAAAAGCTGGTACCTAAATGTTCACAACAGCATTATTCATAATAGCCAAAAAAATGGAAACAATTAAAAAAAAAAAAAAAGGAAACAACTGAAATGTTTACTGGCTGATAGTGGATCAGTACAATGTGGTTTATTCATACATTGGAATATTATTTGAGAATAGAAGGAAATGGTGTGCTGATACATGTAACACATGGATGAAACTTAAAATATGCTAAGTGAAAGAAACCAGTCACAGAGGACTGTGTATCATATGAGCCCATTTATATAAAATTGCCAAACTAGGCAAATTGTAGAGCCAGAAAGTAGAAGTTGCCCAATCCTGGGAGGGTGGGGTTTGGAGAAAAATGAGAAGTGACTGCTAATAGGTATGGGTTTTGGGGGGAGGGTGGCTGATGAAAATGCTTTAAAATTGAATGTAGTGATGGTTGCATAGCTCTGTGAATATACTTGTATAATTTCAATGGGTAAATTGTATGGTATATGAATTATATCTTAATTAAGCTATTTTAAAAAGTCAGTGATAGGTGTTATGAAGAAAATAGGATTATGTAGAGATTTTAGATTGGTTAGTTAGGGAGACCTTTTTGAAGAGATGTCCTTCTGGTCCCAACTGAAATGTTGAGGTGCAATCAGCCGGTACATGTTAGGCTGAGATTTTTTTTTTCTAGGCAGAGGAATAGACAGTGCAAGGACCCTGAGGCAGGAGCAAGCTTGGTCTGTTGGTGAAGCAGCTGGGAGGTCACTGTTGCCTGAGTTGAGTGGAAGACTAAGAAGTGAGGTTGGGAAGTTAGCAGTGCATCTAGAAACCAAGGTAAGGTATATTTGGGTTTTATTCTAAGAGTAATAGGAAGCTACTTTAAATAGGGGAGTAACAAGATCTCATTTGCGTTTTTTTGAGCGATCCTTCTGGTTGCCTTGTGGGAAGGAACTCTTCATGTCTTCAGAATTGAGAGCCTCCAATCTTTAATCTTCCACCTCTTGTGGTAGGAGATTTTTCCTGGTGTCTTGTTCAAGTCACCCCTTCTCATCAGGATTCTGGGTGGTGGATCTGGTGACCATGATAATCCTTTATAACCTGGAAGATTATTGCTCTTCAGATTAGAAAGTGGAGTCAGAAAGTTTCTATAGTTTCTCCATGGATGTGTCTACTTTCATCATGTGGTTGTCAGTTTCCAGATTTGGGACCATGGTGTCTCCTTGGCTTTCCACAGCTGGGCTGGCTCTGGCCCTAGTTCCTTGGCACCAATTTGAGTAGGGCAATCCTTCTGCCTCTGCTAGCTAGCAGCAGACCTGCTTTCTTCCCCTGAGGTTGAGGACAGTCGGGAGGGTGAGCAACAGAAGGTGCTGTGTTGAAGCCCCACAACCCAGTTGGGTGGGCAGGGCTGGAATGAACCTTTTTACAGCTCCAGATAGCTCTTGAGAGGCTGGTGATATGGTGAGTTGGAACATAAGACAGGAGCAAGATGACCTGGATTTGAACCTGGTCTCCACTACTCTTGACAACCCACTCCAGTGTCCTTGCCTTGAGAATCCTACAGAGTAGTCCATGGGGTCACAGAGTTGGACACGACTGAGCGACTAACACACACATACACACTCCACTACTCATTAGGTGTCAGATGTTAGGCAAGTTATGTAATCCCTCAAGCAGTTTCTTTGTTTGTAAAATGGGGATAACCAACCTACCTAAGGTTGGTTATTGCAGAGAATTAAATGTGGTATACTTGTGAAGCATGTAGAAGACTGCCCAGCAGGTAGTGATCAGAGTGGTAACTGCTATTATTATCATCTTTGTTCACCCAAATGTTAACTCAGAGAGTCGGCTCAGGACACTTGTGTGGGCAAGGCAGTAGATGGCACATAGTCATTAGAGCTTTGCTTGCTCTGCAAATATTTTTTAAAAATTTCATATGTATTGTCTCCTCTGACCCAAAGAAATGCATGCTCAGTGTAAGTTTTCCAAACCTTAAAGTAATATGTAGTATAGAAAGTTGAAATGACATCAAAAGGACATAGATCAGTTGCAGAGAACTGCCTATTGGTAGTTTATTCACTCATGCAACAAATACATATTGAGTGCCTGTTATGTACATCCTCTGAGTAGCACTGTGAAGAGTAAGGGAGGTAATGTAAAAAGAGTGCCTTGCACATGCTGGGCAACCAGTAAGCACTCAGTAATGATAGCTTTATTATTGTTACTGTTACTCTGACTGGAGGCTGAGGTATGGACATTGTTGTTTTTTTTCCCCATTTATTTTTCTTAGTTGGAGGCTAATTACTTTACAATATTGTAGTGGTTTTTGCCATACAGTGACATGAATCAGCCATGGATTTACGTGTGTTCCCCTTCCCGATCCCCCCTCCCGCCTCCCTCTCCATCCCATCCCTCTGGGTCTTCCCAGTGCACCAGCACTGAGCACTTGTCTCATGCAACTTGTAAAGTTGCAGGATATAAAATTAACACACAGAAATCCCTTGCATTCCTGTACACTAACAATGGGCATTGTTTTAAGCAGGCTTTTTTTTTCCCCAGCTGGAGAGCTGGGATATATGGGTCATAAAGTTGATTATCCTCTCTCTTATAGTGTTCTGGATCTTAGGGGCTTAGTGTTTTTGCTGGCCTGTGGCCCTGACACTGGACTCAGTTCTTCCGTTGATGTGTCACTTCCAGGAAACAGAATACTGTGAAATGTCTCTCTTGTTTCCTTGTTGATCGTTAGTTTCTTTTATTGCTATATAACAAATTACTTCCAAACTTAGTTCAACCAACAGTATTCATTGATTATCTCTCACAATTTCTGTGAGTCATGAATTTTGAAATGTAGTCAAGATGTTGGCTGGGCTACATGGTCTGCTTCCAGCTCTTGTGCCTGACAAGTTGGTACTGGCTGTTGGTTAGAGGTCTTAGTTCCTTTCCATGTGAGCCCCTTCACAGGGCTATTCATGTATCCCCCATGGCTCCTTTCAGAGTGAATAACAGAAAAAAAGCAAGGCAGCAGTGTCATTGCCTTTCATGTTGTAGCCTCAGAAATCAGCACCATCACCTCCGCTGTCTTTTTTCTGTTACACAGATAAGCCATGCTCAATGGCGGAGGGAAATATACAAAGGAATCAATACCAGAAGGCAAGGATCGTTGGTGACCATTTTGGAGACTGGCTGCCATACCTAGAACACCAAGAACACTTTCCTAAAAAGACCCTGTGGAGGGAATCCCAGGCATGAGTCCCTTTGTAGATACTTGTCTGTGAGGTCAGTGGTACCCACAACCCTTCCCCACGCTCTACCTCCACAGTGCTGAGCTGCCTCTTAGCTGAAGTGCTCGCATATCGGGGGGAGGACAGTGGTTTCATTTTTCAGTCTTTGATCATGATAATAGCTAAAGTGAGTGACAGAAGACTGCTTTCTTGCAACTCTGTCAGTGACTTGTGCATTAGATTCTGGATTTCTTGAGGTGGACTGACCAGTTGCCCAGCCTCCTCTTACAAGCTTTCAGAGGAGGGAGGCCATTTTTGGTACATTGAAATCCAGTCATTTCAAGATGAGGGTAAATGGTATTGTACTAAAAAAGGGCTGTTAACATTTTCATTCCTTACACTTTCATGTGTTCTGTTAGGAAGACTCTCCCTTATGAATTGGGAGAGGTAAGAATTAGGTGGCAGAAGAGGTTCTTGGTTAAGAACCTGGGCTCTGGATAGACAGGCCTCTTGACGCTGTATCCTGGACAAGTTATTTAATCTAAGTTTCAGCTTCCCCAGCCGAGAAGTGGAGACAGTGCTGCTTCACTGACTCACTGTGAGGATTAAGTGAAACAATGTACATGCAGTACAAACGAAGCTCCTAGCACAGAGCATCGCACATGGTAAACAAATACAAGATCTGTCCATAATAATATTGTTGGCATCAGTCTCATCATCATTATTGTTACCCTCTTTGACCCTAGATTAGACGAGGAGAGGGGCAGCGACTTACCCAGCAGCGCAGAGGGACTCTGGGCCTATGGACTCCATCCCTCCTCCAGCCGCTATACTTTCCAGCTTTAATGTCCTTCCATGTGATGCCTGAACCACAAATAGAAGTTTGGGCAACTCCCAATTATCTAATGTGAATAATTCACTCTGAGATAATCTGTGTGCCTGGCCAGCTTCTCAGATCAGCTGACTGGATTATTCTCCTCTTTCAATTATTCAACAGTACAAGTAATTGAGAGCTGGCATTAGAATGTGAAGGCTGTGAGGTCATCTTCTGTTGTTCTCAGTTGCTTATCCCTGCCAGTGGTGATGTTTCAGAGGAGCATGAAGGCTGTAGACAGGAGCCCAAGGTGGGAGGACAAAAGTGGGGTCGGGTTTGAGAACGAAGGATGAGAGCCCTGGAATGACATCCTGGGGAAAGCAAAGCTGCTGACTGCAGACCGGGAGAGCCAGCGAGGAATGGTTTTCAAGGTACCTTTTCTCTCACCTGGGCCAGAGGGAGGGCTCGAGTCAAGGGTCATGCTTCCCTGAGGAACTCTTTGAATTAAACTTGACTCTGAAATGTTTTTTTTTGTTTTTGACTGAGCCATGCGTCTTCCAGGATCTTAGTTCCCTGATCAGGGATCGAACTCAGGTCACCTGCGGTGGAAGTGCAGAGTCCTAACTATTGGACTGCCAGGGAATTCCTGAGTCTGAAATGTTAGATATTCCTGGAGTCCCTTAAAATATGGTTGACCACCCTCTTCCCTTCTGTTTGGCATCAGGGGACTGCCTTAGGAAACTCGAGGAGCCAAGCCTTTCTGTAAAGTAGGGGCTCTACATTGAAATGATCCCTTGATATAAAAAATAAACAAAGATTTATTTACAAATTTATAGTGCATATAAATACATAATATAAAAAATCAGCTTTTATTTCTGAGGGTATGAGGAATGAGGTTTTGAGATAGAGGAACTTTTCTCTTTTGCACCTTCTATGCTGTTATGAATCTTTTTTTTTTTTTTAACCATTAGCTTATATAATTTTCTAATTAAAAGGTAGAATGAACTCAAAACATATAAGAAGTTGCTGTTGGGTTTTCTGGTATGAGTTTTTTGAATTGTTGTGGTATGTAGCCTTTAGTTGGCTTGAGTTTTGGGGTTGGACACAATAATTTGTTCAGATCCCTTCAGCCAGGTGGCCAGTGAGGCATTATTCATGAACACCACGGCCCAGGCTCCCTTAGAGTTAAGTTAATGGGGCTTAACAAGCACTCATCTGCCCCTCATCACCAGTGCCATAGTCCTGAGGTTGCCATCCTCCCTCCTGCTCTTATGATCACCACTCTCTCCTTCCCTAAGGACCCAGGAACCATTTCCCCTGCATCTGCTAGACCTGGGGTTACCCTGAAGTTATCATCTAGACTCCCTTTTGCTTCTGAGAAGGAGGATTAAACTCTTGATCCAGATACTATTTTGATATGTGGTTTGTCCAAGATCAGTAATTTTGAAGGGAGGAGAAAGGTTAGTTGGTATTTGAACTGTTTCTCTTGAGTTAAAAAAAAATAAAAACTTTCATTTAGTTTGTGGCTTAGGAAAAGTTGTTTGAGCTCAGTTTGGTGTTCATAGTTACTGAGGTTCACTCCAGGTCTTGACGGTGATTGGTTCCAGCGTGTGTTTAGGAGGAGCAGGGACAGAGTGGAGGCAGGAGCTTTTTTGTCTTTGGGGCTCTTAAAAGCAGCAGTAAATTGTGATGTGTGTGGATCAGGAGCAGAGCCAGCTCACAGAGCCCTGGGCCAGAGGGCCCATCTGCGGGCAAGCTGCTTTTCAGCCTGGCTGGAGGTTCTTACATCTGAGCCCAGCATGGCTGCATTAGGCCAAACCTTCAAACGTGGCTCCAGAGTAACAGGCATAGCCAGAGCATTTAGCTGCTCCACGTGGAAGCTGAGCTCCATTTTCCTGCATTTCCATTTCCTGGGAAGACCTTAGTGGCAGAAAGAACTTGGTAGACACTTGTTGGCCAGCATCACTGCTTAGGGCAGGCTCCAGGTCAGTAGTGAAGTTGTTGGAATGGCTCAAAAACATGCAGAACTTGGGAGCTGAATGAAACCTAGAGATGCCTCTCCTGGATCTGGCTCCTGAAGGTCCCTGTGATCTCCTGTCCCCAGCTGGCCTTGGAGCAAAGAGGCTACCTGAATTTGTCTCACCTCTCCCTGAGGACCCTGACAGAGCCCTTCTGGGCTTTTGGAGGAAGGTTATGACTTCTTTAGGCTGAAGGAGATAGGCGTTCCCAGAGTCCTTTGAGAAGGGGATAATTAACTTTGATAATTAGCCTGAGAGATGACTTAGGCTGTTGGCTGGGACCACATGAGGGAGTTAGAGGAGTGTGTGTTGGGCTCTGGAGGTGAGGAACACCAGGGACTCTATTCCTTCAAGCCAGATTAGGGGGAGAGCCCCAATGCAAGCACTTTGTGCTAGATGCTGAGCAAGTGGTGGCTATTGTGTCAATGAGGATGTGGTGGGTTTTCCCTTTTTGTACCTAAAATACCTGCTTTCCTCTCCAAGACATAGAAATATCCTGGAATAGAGAGCCACTCTATGGAGCCATTGGTGTGGATGGCAGTGGTTCTGGAGGGAGCCACATACCTATTGTTAGCTCCTTATCAAATATGCTGAGCTGAAGTTTCCAGGTTTTGGGGGTCATAATCTCCATGGTTGGTGGGTGCTATGGGAAGGAGGTTTGAGTTAATGGGTAAAGGAAACCTCCAAAGAGTTGGTTGTCTGAAGACTTTATGCTTTAATACTGTGTGAATTTCCTAAATATGAAGCTGCTTGTTGTCCACATGGTCTTGTGCTTGGGCCATGGGGACAGACAGACCTGTAAGGATGGGCCACTGTTAAAGGACTTCCCTGGCAGACCAGTGGTTAAGGCTCTGCAGTTCCACTGCAGAGGGCATGGGTTTGATCCCTGGTTGGGGAACTAAGACCCTACATGCCACAGGGTACAGCTGCCCCCTCCCTCCCTATCCCCCCACAAAAAGGGGACAAACAGCAAGCTATTTGGAGCATGTAACCTATGTAACCAGACTGTTACATACCTGGCCTGACTCCCAATCTAGCTCCAAATAGCCAATTACTATCCAATATTATGGCTTAAATCCTATGGACAGAGGAGCCTAGCAGGCTACAGTCCATGGGATTGCAAAAGTCGGACACGACTTAGCGACTAAACCACCATCATTATGTCTTGAGGTGGTATGAAACTGTATGGTGAGCTGTGAAGGCTCTTGATTTATATTGTTTTTGGTCTCTCAAAACATTTTTCTATCTTCCTCCTTTGGAAACCACCTTCTTTCCTTTGAGAATAAGGCTGTTAGTCTTTGTGACCCACCTCTTCTGTTCCCAGTTAGGGCTTGTCATATAACCTGGACTAGACATTTGTAGTGCCTCTTGCGTCTGTGCAGTGACTGGCCCAGGGGTTGGCATGTGACACAGGCAGGACCAATCAAAGTCCTGCCCTGGAATTCTATTCCACTTGAGAGGGAGAATTCTCTATGCTGGGATTGATGCATTTGGGGGCAACCAGTGACCGTCAGACTCATCTTTCTGTGGAGAATGCAGCTTCATCTAGAGAGAAGGCAGAGCCCAGAGATGTAGCCTGAGGGAGGGCCTGGCATGCTGCTTGAGCCTCTGGACCCAGTTGTCCATTTACTTTCATCATCATTCTTCATGATGGGTCCCAACAAACTAAGTTTTTCTCTTAGATGAATCTAAATTCAGTTTTGATCCCTCCTTGAGTCCTGACTAATAGAAAACAGCTTCCAACTCATCTAACTCTTTGCTTCCAAATAGCCAATATCGTGTCCAGGGAAGCTGCTTCATGACTGGGACCTCATACAGAAAACTTGCTTCATACACTTTGGGTGCTCACTTCATGTTTCTTCCCTGAGTAGCAGCACCCTTTCCATCTGCTGCCAACCTGTGGGAGAAGGGTGGAGACCTGAACCTGGGTCTCCCAGCCTGCCTCTTAGTGTCAGTTAATCTTATCATCTGTGCATGCATTTTTCATCTCCTTCCTCTGCTTCTGCAGAGATAAATACAAACTGTCAGTCTTGCTTTGCAGGGGCCTTGCCAAACATGCCAGCAATGGGGAGTTGATCAGTCTACCGCAGGCTCCTGTTTTCCATATGTAGAGAGGGAACCATATTCCTGTGGCACAGTGCTATTTGAGGCTGCAAGTCTGATTATTTCCCTCTGAAATCAGGCTGCCCTTTGGTGCCCAGCTTGAGCTGGTGCTGAATTTATTGTCCCTAAAACATCAGGGCAGTGTTAGAGGTTCCTTGCCCACTGCTTTTTTCCCAGGCTGCTTGTGCCAGCTGTGGGGCCCTCGTGAGGCTGTTAGGTGTCTCTCTGTGGCAGATTCATTGTTCCATATTTTTATTTAATTACTTACTTTTATAGCTCTTAGAATAAATCTAATTATCCATCTGTTATGCTACATTATGCCACTGCAGTTCACGCGATTCTTTCTCATTGTATGATATTTGTTAACTTGACCTTGCCCTCTTCCAGCGTTCATGCTCCCCTGTGTGGCTCTGTGCCACCTTCTCAGTGGATCCCCAGCACGTCAGTCTGTTAGGGCCCTTGGCAGAACTGACCTGTGGGTGGCTCTTAGATGAAGCAAAGGTTGGTGGAGTTTGGAGTAGTTCAGAAGGAGGAGCGTGGCCGAGGAGCCACCTGTAAGGCCATGCTGACCTGACTTCAGTTTGGAAGGCTGGATTGGTATTAGGGTGCCAAGAAAGAAAGCAGAAGTTGTAGCCTAAGTCCCTGGCCTTTAGCCAGAGTGCTGTTGTCAAGGTCAGCCAGGTGAGGTCGACCAGGAAGGAGGTGACCGTGCACACCTGTGGACGTGTCTGTGACTGCCCCACCATGGCTGGCAAGTGGTGCCTGACATTAAGAGTGAGTCGGGACTGATCTCAGACACAGCACAAGTGAAAGTTGGCCTACTGGAGACTGATTTCAGGAACCACGTGGAGGATCCTGGCCCTCAGATTGTTTTGTTTTTTTATTCTTTTCCTGCTGCCTAAAAATTTTTAATACTATTGGGAATTAATGTCTTGATTTTTTAAATACATCCATTACCTCTCTTTGGGGACAAATATAGATACTCCCAGAAGGGGTATGCCAGGGGTTATTAAACACCTCTGCTGTGTCCCTTTTCTCAAGCAGTTGGGAAAGCATGGTGATGGGGACACACAGGGAGTTGATTTAGGAGCCAAACTGGAGGAGGAAGGGAAGAGAAGGCAAAAATTGAGAACATTAACTGGGTTCTGCCTTGTGTGAGCCCTTGCAGTGGGTAAGCTGCTTATAATGGGAGGGAGGTCATGTTTCCAACCCATCCACATACCTAGTTATGGAGCCGGACCACCTAGGCCTCAGTGTCCCAGCAGGGGAGTTATACCAAGACGGCCTTATCCTTTTAGGTAGCTGCTGCTCATTGAGTACTGGCCACTGGGCTATACCATCTGGAGAGTGAAGTTACAGGTGAATAGGCAGCAAGGCATAGTCCCATGTCTTTGAGGGTGGTGACAATTTAGTAGGGGAGACAGACTTTGACCAAGTCTGTTGAGTGAAGGGGTCCCAGGAATGCATAGCAGGGGCCCTGTGTGGGAGGTGGTCACTGAGGGCTTCTCTGAGAAAACGGTTGGAGAGAGACCTGGAGGAATAAGGACTAGCCTGATGAAGCTGGGGGCAGGGATGGGGAGTGTTTGAGGGAGGACACTCCAGGCAGAGAGGCAGTGGTGATCGTTGCACATTTGAGTTGAGATGTTCATTGCGGGAGGAAGTCAGTTTTTGTTTTTACATGGGCTCATTTTCAGCGGGTTCCTGAATGGAAACACTGAGGCTGCTTCACTAATTCCCTGGGGGCACATGTATGTGGCCACATAGGCTTTCTGTGTGGAGACACTTGGGTCAGAGGCTCTGTGTTCTACTGCCTCATCCTCCAAGGTACCCACAGCCCAGGGCTGGGCCTGCTACAGTGGCTGAGGCCTCCCCAACCCCCTGCCTCTGGCCCAAGCCCATATAAAAGGCCTTCTGGATGCAGGCCTGGTTTGGAGCTCATTATAGCCTCATGGCCAGGCCCTCCATTTTCCCTTCCAGGTTAAGACTTGGCAGGCATCAAAGACTGCCAGGAACACCCCACAGGCCTTCTCCCTTAATGATCTTGCTACCGCCCCCAGTCTGCAAGGCCTTCTTAGCCAAGCTTTTCTCACCAGAGCCTCTGGTGACTTTTCACAAGCTTTTCTTCATTCCAGCAAGAAAGATTCAGTGACTAATTGCTGGGTTTTTTTTTTTTCTTCAAGACTATTGACATAGACTGTCATGTTGGGGGTGGGGAAGAGCAGGCTATAGTCTTGGGGGACTGATGTTTCCTGCTACTGCCGTCATTAGACTGAGGCCCATGTGGTATTGATGTCCGCACTTTATCTTTATTCTCATATTTTTTGTCGTTTCGACATTTGGTTCTTTGAACATCTAACATGCCTTTTATGCTTCTCATCTTCTACAGAAGATTGTTGTATTTTGTCCCCCACCGAAGCTGTGTTTTCCTTTTGTCAGATTTCTCACTTTCTTCTTTATTGTATTTTGATCAGTGTGGCCATGTAGGTCTGGGTTTTATTGGGAGCTTTTCATCTTCTTGGCAGTGGCCCTTGGGGCCTGGGTCTTCTTGCAGAAGCTGCGCTCTGCCACAGGCACCTGAAGCAAGCTTCTCCTGGCCAGAGCTGGATAGAGCCCAGCCTGTCATCTGTCCAGGGACATTCCAGCGTAGTTGTTCTGAGACGTAATCAGGCATCAGCACTAGGAAGACTTGTCAAAATACAGATTTCCAGGCCTCATCCCCAGAGTTTCTGATTCAGTAAGTTTGAGTTGGGGCCTGAGAATTTTTACTTTACCCTTGTTCCCAGGTGATGCTAGTACTGCTGGTCCAGAGACCACACTTTGAAAACCATGGTATTAGTGTAATTCCTGCTTTACTTTGAGCCAAAGTGTCCAGGGTCCTATGGATGGGAGAATAGTGAGGGACTAGATTCCTTCTCCAAACTGGTCCAGCTCTCCAAAACCAAATGAGAGCAGATGTTGGCAGTGGCAGCATAATGTTTGAAACACTTTTACAGTGCTTTCAGTCACCCTGTACGTTTGATCCTGAAAAACAGACCCCTTGGTTAAGTAATTCAGCTTCTTGACAAATAATAGACGAAAGTTCATATAAGTTCAGGACTTTTTGACTGCGTGTGGTGTAGCCCCAGTGGAATCCAGGTCTTCTTGAGCTTTCAGGCCTCAGCCACTTATTAGCTATGTGACCTTGAGAAAAAAGCTACTTAACTTTCCTTGAGTCAGTTTATTGATTTGTAAAATGGGGGTAATAATAATGTTTGCCCCATAGAGTTGTAGTGACAATCATATGACTTTATATTTAAAAAGCACTTAATTGTTGTTAAGTGTTGGAACCCCAGAATCTATTCTCCTAATGACTGTGAGTGGCTGCCCTTATTTTTTGCACTTCTGCTGTCACAGAGGCCCAGGAGAATGTACCACTACTCAGTAGATGGCATTATCTCAGGCAGTCAGGACGGGGCTCACTCAGTTTGGAAAGGTCCTCCTGTCTGTGGTCTGCTCTGAGGGAACGGTGGATGGCTTGTGCCTCTTGGAGATGGGGTGGAGCGGTAGCTGCTGGCCGGGGTCAGCATGTGGAGTCTGAGACCAGGAGCGCAAGGTCATCAGTACTCCTCAGGAGCTGCTGCAGTTGAAGCTCAGCCCTGGAGTGGCCCTTCACAGGTTAGTTTATAAGGAGGAAAAGCCCAGTCGGCCCTTGCAGGGTTTTCTGTCTTCCTGACTCCTCTTTCCACCTTCTGACTAGGGCATGTTTTAAGTAGAGGGCTGGTCCTGATGATGCTAATAGTATTCAGCCTGTTGAACAGCATGTGCCAGGCACTGTTACTTTGGATACCTTGTTTAATCCTCCCAATGAAACAATCCTTACTTTACAGATGAAGAAGTTTGGGCAAAGATAGTTTAATTACAGTTAAGCAGAAAGAGGTCCAAGATTCCAGTTCAGGTCAGTCTGGCTCCAGCGCCCATGGTCTTTATAAAGTTTTGTGAAGTTTCCTCCTTGTGTTCGTCCACGATGTTTCCCTCTGGGGTATCACTTTCCATTTCCATAGGCGCCTTGCCTTGTCCGGTTCCTGGTATTCTTTGCTTCTCAGCTTAGTGTCCAGGACAATGGAAGTGGTTTTTTTTTTTTTTTTTTTTAATTGACCTTTGTATATTCGTAGAATTTAACACAAAACCTTATACAGAGGGTGACCATATGTTCTATTTATGCCTCTTTTCCCAGTGCGGTAATTAATAGTGCTTCTTTTCACTCTTAAAAATGTCCCAGTTTGGACAATAAATTATGTGGTCACCCTACTTGCACGTGATTGGGACAGTGGCATTTTAATAGAGGACCTTTAAGACTCAAAGAAACAAACCCCAGATGGTAAGATTTTAAGCACTTTTATTGCCCAGTGAGTAGGAGGATTTAGATGAAGGTTCTGCTCAGCACCCCACAAACATACCAAAAAGAACTATTTCTAAGACCAGACTTGAGGCCAGTAAGGGTCACAAAGTCAATTAGATTTATTGAGACAGGAGTCCCACTGTGGCTGACATGCCAGGCCAGGAAGAGAGGAAGTACAAAAAACTTAGGCTTTCCCACTTCTTCCAAGCAAAAATGATCCCCAGCCTAACACTTGTCTGTCCTTAAGCCCCTAACTAAGCCTTCCTGCAGGAAAGAGCTAACTGGGCTTGAACTGTTCCACCATGCTGAATGAACTCAAGCCTGATGGGAGCCTGGGCTCTTATCCTAGTGCTTTTTTTCTGGGGTTCTGCTCGTCTCTGACTCTACCCCTGTACCCTGGACGTGGGATCACACTCACCCACACCCTTGGTGTGTACAAGTCACACTCCAGATTGTGTCCTTGCCCCATTTGCAGGCAGCTGAAAACTGCTGTGCATATGTCAGTTCACACTTGAACTGGTTTAATGTTTTTTTCCTTTAAGTTGCAATCTAAAATTCAGCCAGACAAGCTTTAATGAGCACTAAATTGTCAAGCCTTTTGTTTCCCTTGCTATTTCCCAAGCCATAGAGATTCTGTGTTTGATTCAGCAACAATTGCTGAATCTTAAACAAACCATTTACATTTTGACATTAACTATTTTATGAGTGTAACTTTTTTGTTGTCATTAGAATGCTTCTAACAGAAGGCCTTTTTAATGACTTATTAGTAAAAGAGTTAAAAGGGTCTATGGAAGGTGATTCTTAACATTTTCTTTGAAGGAAACAAAGTAGATTTTTATCTGAATTCATTGGGTAATAAATACATGCAGACTTTTAGCCTTTCTCCTCCAAGCTGAGGCTTTTGCTCTTGCTGAGGTCATTCTAGGGTACCTTCCTGGTCAAGCCCCCCATTTTTCAGATTACAGTATACCTAATATTGAAGGCCCCCCTTTTGCATAGTGACTTGCCTAATAGAATCCCTCTGCATGTTTCTGTCGGCTGTTAATTTTGTCTAATTAGGGGCAGGAACTATTTTCATTCTTCGCTTTGGCCCCAAGATACTTAGCTGAGGACCCTCTGCACTCTGGGCCCAATCAAGATTTGTCGACCAACCGGGTGGACAAAGAGCCTCAGACAAATAGCATGCTCACAAACGAAACCATCCATCATCCTGTCTCTGGAAGCTCTGAGTAATTGGGGCTGTTCTCCAGTGTTTAAAGATCTCCACAGAATGGGAAGTCTTTACTTTCCTTTTAGGCTCCCATTTCAGTATCTGGTGAATCAGGCACAAAGGCTTTGGGCAAGACTAGTCCTCCCAGTTCCTGCATCAGGGAAGCTCTGTGTCTTTCTTAACCTGGAGGAGACATGGTGAGCCCTGAGCCTGGCCAGGGAGTCTGCAGACCCAGTGCATCCAGTTTTTTCCTCTGTTACAGAGGAGAAAGTGGACAGAAAGTGGACTGGGGTACATGGACCCACAGTCACTCGAGCCATAAGATTGGCCATATGAAATAGAGCTGGCCAAGGAGGCCATGTTGATCCACCCCCATGGGAAACCAGGAGGAGCCTTGCCTCTCTTGAGGCTGTTCTTGCCTCTTGGAGCTGGAACTAATTGTTCACAAAGATCTTTCCAAATACCAATAATGCAAAATATTTGGGTGGTTCACCATATTGTTCACCATATTTAAACTGTCAGAAACCTTAAATATCTAAGCAGAACCTCAGCAAACAAAGGATATTTTGGGGACTTGTTATGTATGTTGCACAGCAGAGAGATTTGTAGTCTATACGACTTCCAAATCCTGGAAATGAAGCATTTCAGTGTTGTCATTTTCTGCTATAGACCATCCCACGATCGTTGCCTTTCCTTTTACTATCGAGAGATGGCTCATTCATAAACATTTCTGCAGTTGTGTGGCAAAAGCAAAATAGGCTTTGCTTAACTCCATTGGCTGTGATTGAGGAGATGAGGCGGTTGGGAGGAAAGGTGAGTGATTTCCCAGCACATGTCTCAGAACTCTTGAGAGCAGGATTTAAGTGAGTAAGGAAGTTCCTCCTGAGCCCTAAAGGCCTGTTGAGAAGGTGTATTGCCTGCACCTTGGAACAAGGATGGCCAGTGGTCTTCCTGGGGTGCTCATACCCTGCCAGACCAACCTGTCTGCTCTTGTCAGCCTTTAGCATTTAGGGGAGCTGGTATAGACCCATCTCACACCTACTCTGGGTTCTCTGATAGACTTGATAAATCTCACTGTGAAAACTTCCCATATGATTAGCCTAAATTTCCTTCTGTTTAACTTTGTTGATCCCACCTTGCTTCCCTCAGATTATTTGAGACACTTATGGGAGACATTTGTTGAATATTTATAGGGCCACAGATAATTTCCCTTTAGCTCTCTCTCTTCCATGTTCCCCACTCTGTGGCCTCCCTTTCAGTTCAGTTCAGTCGCTCAGTTGTGTCCGACTCTTTGCGACCCCATGAACCGCAGCACGCCAGGCCTCCCTGTCCATCACCAACTCCCAGAGTTTACCCAAACCCATGTCCATTGAGTCGGTGATGCCATCCAACCATCTCCTCCTCTGTTGTCCCCTTCTCCTCCTGCCCTCAATCTTTCCCAGCATCAGGGTCTTTTCAGATGAATCAGCTCTTCGCATCAGGTGGCCAAAATATTGCAGTTTCAGCTTCAACATCAGTCCTTCCAATGAATACCCAGGACTGATTTCCTTCAGGATGGACTGGTTGGATCTCCTTGCAGTCCAAGGGACTCTCAAGAGTCTTCTCCAACATCACAGTTCAAAAGCATCAATTCTTCAGCGCTCAGCTTTTTTTTTATAGTCCAACTCTCACATCCATACATGACTACTGGAAAAACCATAGCCTTGACTAGATGGACCTTTGTTAACAAAGTAGTGTCTGCTTTTTAATGTGCTGTCTAGGTTGGTCATAACTTTCCTTCCAAGGGGTAAGCGTCTTTTAATTTCATGGCTGCACACAGTCATCAAGACAGTGTGGTACTGGCACAAAGACAGAAATATAGACCAATGGAACAGAATAGAAAGCCCAGAGATAAATCCACGAACCTATGGACACCTTATCTTTGACAAAGGAGGCAAGGATATACAATGGAAAAAAGACAACCTCTTTAACAAGTGGTGCTGGGAAAACTGGTCAACCACTTGTAAAAGAATGAAACTAGAACACTTTCTAACACCATACACAAAAATAAACTCAAAATGGATTAAAGATCTAAATGTAAGACCAGAAACTATAAAACTCCTAGAGGAGAACATAGGCAAAACACTCTCCGACATAAATCACAGCAAGATCCTCTATGACCCACCTCCCAGAATATTGGAAATAAAAGCAAAACTAAACAAATGGGACCTAATGAAAATTAAAAGCTTTTGCACTACAAAGGAAACTATAAGTAAGGTGAAAAGACAGCCCTCAGATTGGGAGAAAATAATAGCAAATGAAGAAACAGACAAAGGATTAATCTCAAAAATATACAAGCAACTCCTGCAGCTCAATTCCAGAAAAATAAATGACCCAATCAAAAAATGGGCCAAAGAACTAAACAGACATTTCTCCAAAGAAGACATACAGATGGCTAACAAACACATGAAAAGATGCTCAACATCACTCATTATCAGAGAAATGCAAATCAAAACCACAATGAGGTACCATTACACACCAGTCAGATGGCTGCTATCCAAAAGTCTACAAGCAATAAATGCTGGAGAGGGTGTGGAGAAAAGGGAACCCTCTTACACTGTTGGTGGGAATGCAAGCTAGTACAGCCACTATGGAAAACAGTGTGGAGATTTCTTAAAAAAACTGGAAATAGAACTGCCATATGACCCAGCAATACCACTTCTGGGCATACACACTGAGGAAAACAGATCTGAAAGAGACACGTGCACCCCAATGTTCATTGCAGCACTGTTTATTATAGCCAGGACATGGAAGCAACCTAGATGCCCATCAGCAGATGAATGGATAAGGAAGCTGTGGTACATATACACCATGGAATATTACTCAGCCGTCAAAAAGAATTCATTTGAACCAGTCCTAATGAGATGGATGAAACTGGAGCCCCTTATACAGGGTGAAGTAAGCCAGAAAGATAAAGAACATTACAGCATACTAACACATATATATGGAATTTAGAAAGATGTAACGATAACCCTATATGCAAAACAGAAAAAGAGACACAGAAATACAGAACAGACTTTTGAACTCTGTGGGAGAAGGTGAGGGTGGGATGTTTCAAAAGAACAGCATGTATACTATCTATGCTGAAACAGATCACCAGCCCAGGTGGGATGCATGAGACAAGTGCTCGGGCCTGGTACACTGGGAAGACCCAGAGGAAACGGGGGAGAGGGAGATGGGAGGGGGGATCGGGATTGGGAATACATGTAAATCTATGGCTGATTCATATCAATGTATGACAAAACCCACTGAAATGTTGTGAAGTAATTAGCCTCCAACTAATAAAAAAATTAAAAAAAAAAAAAAGAAAGTTATGTGGAGATTAATTGAAGCTTCAATCAATTTTTATGGGTGATAGTCCACTAAGCTCCTATGATTTCAAATGCTGCTTTTCCCTTAAGGATTCTGTAATGCCAGTTTTCTATTTTCCCCAGGGTAGTTTTTGAAACTGTTAATAATTATAAATAACATTTATTGGATGCTCACCACGTGCCATCCATCATGCCAGGTTTTTTATGTGCATCATCTCAAATAGTCCTCACCACTGACCTTTGGGGACCATGGGTCTTGGGGAGTTTAAGTGCCTTGTGAAAGGACCCACAGTCATTGAGTATAAGTGTTGGGTTGGAAGCCGAGCTGGTGCTCTTAGCAACAGCACAGTATTGTCTTATATCCACTGTGGAAAGTTGTGAAAAGAACACAAACTCGTCATCTAGCTCTACTATTTACTACCAGTGTGACCTTGGCCTTCTTCACCAGGTCCCTGTAAAAACTGAACCATGCTCTTTGTAAACTGAAAGTCATATCCAAATGCAACATGCTATTCCAATATTTTGGTTGTTGAGGTTTGTTCAATGAACATTGATAGACTCCTCACTTTGGGCCAGACCTTTTGCTCAGTCCTGGGAATACAAAATATGTAAGGGATGATAGTTCCTTTCCTGTCATTCCTGGACTTTGGCAGTCAGGGTGAGGCCACACTTCCCTTTCCAAACAGACCCGGGGCTCCCCCAATTCTGGCTGTGTGGCCCTAAGTCATGCTGGTAAAAGCCTGTTGAGAACTGTTGGCAACATTTCTCCAGCTGCCTCATGTTTAATGAAATCAGAAAGAAGCCTGCACCCCTGATGGTAGTTCAGAATATGAGGTGAATGATTAAAGTTTAAAAGGTCGTATACCATTGTAATACTGAAAAGAAACTTTATGATTCATCATTCCTGATGTAATGTCATCTGTTTAATAAAGCCATATTTCACTCACAGCTCATTTTTAATGGGCCTATTTAAGTAATGGCATTGGAGTTGTTTTTTTCACCCCCCTTCGAAGCTAAGAGTGGTTTTTATGGATTATACTTGAAAACAACACGGTAGTTTAGGACTTGGATATTTACAGTATCTTTCAGCCTTCAGTTGACTGGATATTATTTATGCCAAATCCCTCTATTCAGACTGAAATATCAAGCAAAGGCAAACAAGCAGCTGGGTATGCTAATACACAAATAAACAATGTCTCCTTTAATTGTATGAATTGGAATTTATATCATGGGCAAATATGGTTATCTGTAAATTACTTTGAGGGGCAGTGGTCAGAAGGCATCATGCCCAGGGTGGCATTCCATTCAAGCAAGGCAGTGGAATCCATTGAACCTGCTTGTTTGAAACCAGTGGTTCTCCACTGGAGACAAATTTTTTTATACACCAGGGGACATTTGGCAATGACTGGAGAGGTCTTTTCTTGTCACAACTGAGCATTGCCATTGGAATCTAGTGGACAGGCTAGGGATGCACCCAAACATTCTGCAACACACAGGAACCCCCTCTTCTCTGCCCAACAGAGAATTATTTGGCTTAAAATGTCAACAGTGGTGAGATTCAGAAATACTTAATGGCTTTGATGGCTGGATGTGGGGTGAGAGACTGGGATTCAGTTAGTCAGTTCAGTCGCTCAATCCAGTGTGACTCTTTGTGACCCCATGAACTGCAGCACGCCAGGCCTCCCTGTCCATCACCAACTCCCGGAGGTTATCCAAACTTATGTCCATTGAGTTGGTGATGCCATCCAACCATCTCATCCTCTGTCATCCCCTTCTCCTCCTACCCTCAATCTTTCCCAGCATCAGGGTCTTTTCAAATGAGTCAGCTCTTCTCATCAGGTGGCAAAGTATTGGAGTTTCGGCTTCAACATCAGTCCTTCCAATGAACACCCAGGACTGATCTCTTTTAAGATGGACCAGTTGGATCTCCTTGCAGCCCAAGTGACTCTCAAGAGTCTTCTCTAACACCACATGTCCAAAGGATGAATTCTTCTGCACTCAGCTTTCTTTATAGTTCAACTCTCACATCCATACATGACTAATAGAAAAACCATAGTCTTGACTAGATGGACCTATGTTGATAAAGTAATGTCTCTGTTTTTTAATATGCTGTCTAGGTTGGTCATAACTTTCCTTCCAAGGAGTAAGTGTCTTTTAATTTCATTGCTGCAATCACCATCTGCAGTGATTTTGGAACCCAGAAAAATAAAGTCAGCCACTGTTTCCCCATCTATTTGGCATGAAGTGATGGGACCGGATGCCATGATCTTAATTTTCTGAATGTGGAGCTTTAAGCCAACTTTTTCACTCTCCTCTTTCACTTTCATCATGAGGCTCTTTAGTTCTTCTTCACTTTCTGCCATAAGGGTGGTGTCATCTGCATATCTGAGGTTATTGATATTTCTCCTGGCAATCTTGATTTCAGCTTGCACTTCCTCCAGTCCAGCATCTCTCATGATGTACTCTGCATATAAGTTAAATAAGCAGGGTGACAATATACAGCCTTGACACACTCCTTTTCCTATTTGGAACCAATCTGTTGTTCCATGTCAAGTTCTAACTGTTGCTTCCTGACCTGCATACAAGTTTCTCAAGAGGCAGGTCAGGTGGTCTGGTATGCCCATCTCTTGAGGAATTTTCCACAGTTTATTGTGATCCACACAGTCAAAGGCTTTGGCATAGTCAATAAAGCAGAAATAGATGTTTTTCTGGAACTCTCTTGCATTTTCAATGATCCAGCAGATGTTGGCAACACGATCTCTGGTTCCTCTGCCTTTTCTAAAACCAGCTTGAACATCTGGAAGGTCACAGTTCACGCATTGCTGAAACCTGGTTTGGAAAATTTTGAGCATTACTTTACTAGCGTGTGAGATGAGTGCAATTGTGCGGTAGTTTGAGCATTCTTTGGCATTGCCTTTCCCTGAGACTGGAATGAAAACTGACCTGTCCCAATCTTGTGGCCACTGTTGTTTTCCAAATTTGTTGGCATATTGAGTGCAGCACTTTCATAGGATCATCTTTCAGGATTTGAAATAGCTCAACTGGAATTCCATCACCTCCACTAACTTTGTTCATAGTGATTCTTTCTAAGGCCCATTTGACTTCACATTCCAGGATATCTGGCTCTAGATGAGTGATCATACCATTGTGATTATCTGGGTTGTGAAGATCTGTTTTGTCCAGTTCTTCTGTGTATTCTTGCCATCTCTTCTTAATATCTTCTGCTTCTGTTAGGTCCCTATCATTTCTTTCCTTTATTGAGCCCATTTTTGCATGAAATGTTCCATTTGTATCTCTAATTTTCCTAAAGAGATCTCTAGTCTTTCCCATTCTATTATTTTCCTCTATTTCTTTGCACTGATCACTGAGGAAGTCTTTCTTATTTCTCCTTGCTATTCTTTGGAACTCTGCATTCAAATGGGTATATCTTTCCTTTTCTCCTTTGCTTTTCACTTCTCTTCTTTTCATAGCTGTTTGTAAGGCCTCCTCAGACAGCCATTTTGCTTTTTTCCATTTCTTTTTCTTAGGAATTGTCTTGATCCCTGACTCCTGTACAATGTCACAAACCTCTGTCCATAGTTCATCAGGCACTCTATCGGATCTAGTCCCTTAAATCTATTTCTCACTTCCACTGTATAATCATAAGCGATTTGATTTAGGTCATACCTGAATGGTCTATTCATTTTCCCCACTTTCTTCAATCTCAGCCTGAATTTGGCAATAAGGATTTCATGATCTGAGCCACAGTCAGCTCCCAGTCTTGTTTTTGCTGACTGTATAAAGTTTCTCCATCCCTGGCTGCAAAGAATGCAATCAATCTGATTTTGATGTTGACCATCTGGAGATATCCATATGTAGAGTCCTCTCTTGTGTTGTTGGAAAAGGGTGTTTGCAATGACCAGTGCGTTCTCTTGGCAAAACTCTATTGGCCTTTGCCCTGCTTCATTCTGTAATCCAAGGCCAAATTTGCCTGTTGCTTCAGGTGTTTCTTGACTTCCTACTTGCATTCCAGTCCTCTATAATCAAAAGGACATCTTTTTTGGGTGTTAGTTCTATAAGGTCTTGTAGGTCTTCATAGAATCGTTCAACTTCAGCTTCTTTAGCATTACTGGTCAGGGCATAGACTTGGATACTGTGATATTGAATGATTTGCCTTGGAAACAAGCAGAGATCATTCTGTCGTTTTTGAGATTGCATCTAAGTACTGCATTTTGGACTCTTCTGTTGACTATGATGGCTACTCCATTTCTTCTAAGGGATTCCTGCCCACAGTAGTAGATATAATGGCCATCTGAGTTAAATTCAGTCATTCCAATCCATCTTAGTTTGCTGATTCCTTGAATGTCAACATTCACTCTTTCCATCTCCTGTTTGACCACTTCCAGTTTGCCTTTATTCTTGGACCTAACATTCCAGGTTCCTATGCAACACTGCTCTTTACAGCATCAGACCTTGCTTCTATCACCAGTCATGTCCACAACTGGGTGTTGTTTTTGCTTTGGCTTTGGGACTGGCATTGGGGGAGAGATCAAATCCTGCAGTATACAGCCAATGTCACTTGTAGGAAACTCAAGAAAAACATGGGGAGAAGTAATATATGAGGTTTGAATTCTTAGGGTGAGAAGACTCTGAGAGCTTTTGTAATCTCCTGTGGTGGTGAAGGAGAATAAGTTACACTCCTATAACTTATTAGATTGATAGAGGCCTAACTGTTGTTTTCTACCTTGAATATCCCTTTCCCCTGCTTTTCCCATTTGAATAAAACTGCTATTTGACTTATCTAGATGCTCAGGCAAAAATGCTTGGAAGCATTTGTGATTTCTTTTATTTTCTTATTTCCCACATCCAAATGAGTGATAAATCCTACTGGAATCTACCTTCAGAATATACCCATGCACAAAGTGACCATTTTTTTTTTATCACTTCCACAGCTTGCATTCACCCAAGTCCAAGCAACTGTCACCTCTCACTTAAGATACTGCAGAAACCTCTTAACTGGTCTTCCTTCTACCTGGCCCCTTTGTAGTTCATTCTTGTAATGCAATCAGACTGTTCTTTTTAAGGTGTTAGTTCTGATCTTAAAATGTCTCTTCACCTCAATAAAAATAAGATGCAGATTCTTACCAAAATCTACATGACAGTATCCTACAACACCGACCTGTCTCATCTCAGTTCCCAGGACTTTTCCTTTTGTTCTCCCTACTTCTTTCTGTTCCCCAAAGGTCAAGTGTGCTCTCACTTTGGGACCTTCATACTTTCTTATGCCTGGAACATCCTTCCATTAGTCAAGACACCTCATGGAGGGCTTTTCTTCTTATATTCCTATCTAAAATAGTATACTTCATCCCTTACTCTTCCATCATTCTTTTTCAAGTTACTTCTCGTTACTTACCATATTCTGATAAAGTAGCTACATGGGAGAAAGAGGCAGAGAGAGAGAGGGAAAATACGTGAGGGCAAGCCCTGTGCCTGCCCTGTGTGCTGCTGAAATGTCAGTATTTAAAACTGTGGCAAGCACATGGCAGGCACTGAGTAAATAGTTTTGGAATGGATGAGTGAATACATGAATAAATGAACCAGTGAGTCTCTTTTATTGCTTAACCACCAGTCTGTCATGCTGCTTACAATTCTTCAGCTTTGCAACTGGGATATGAGCCACACCCAATTTCTAATATTCAGTAGTAACAACTCTAACTTCTAATACAATATTGTCGGTGTTCAGTTATTTCTAGGTCTCTGAAATTTGGAAGAGCTAATTCTTTGACTTACTTATTTCCATGGATGTATCTACTTTTATTTAACTCCATTTTCTTATTTGCCTCAACTTCCTTGGGATTTCTTTAATATGTGAGCACTGCACACATATTATTTGATCATGATCTTATTGTGCCTTATTCAAGGTCAATTATGATATTACTTAATAATCTCAGAGATGCTACATCCATGCACAAACTCTTTGCACTGACACTTATCACCATTCTTTCTCCAGTTTACATGGAACCATTCAAGCCCATTTGAACTGGCAAAGGCTGACATAAAATGACTTTGCCACTAATATTTTGTGAGAGATCCTGTCACATGTGTTTTACTAAAAGGCAGAGATATAAGATCCCTTGCCTTCCTTTCATCTGCTAATTTGAAACTACTTTGTAAAAGGCTATGAAGTTTCTTGGGTGTGATTTGTTCTTTAAATACCCTTGTTGCTTAAACTTGGTGAAATTCTTATTAAGATGCTGAATGATCCTTAAACATATATATATATATATATATATATATATATATATATTTAAGGCATAGAAAGAAGACTTGTACCTATTTGATGAGCAGATTGATAGGTATCTGGAATAAGGGGATACCCAACACCATGGAGGACTCCTTGAACTAACAAAATTCAGCTCCAATTTTGGTCTTAGTTGAAGTCCAGCTTAGGGTTAGTAGATTGAGAAGTATCTCCTGATATTGATTATGGCAGCAAAAAAAAAAAAAAAAAATCTCAGATTCCATCGTTCCTTTTATTTGGAGGGGTCTAAGTTTCTATAAGCATTGTGTTTTTCATTTTCTCTTCTGGTATGATGTAAAAGATAGGCCACTGGATCAAGATTCAGAAGACCTTAATTCTAATTCAGGCTTTGCATCCAATGGATTGTGTGATTTTGGTTCAGGGGATCAGTGAACTTTTTCCCACAAAGGACCAAACAGTAAATAGTAAATATATTAGGTTTTGAGAACCATACAGTCTTGTCATCACTGTTTCACTTCGCTACTGTAGGATAAAAACAGCCATGAAGTGAAAGTGAAAGTTGCTCAGTCATGTCCAAATCTTTGTGAACCCATGGACTATAGAGTCTATGGAATTCTCCAGGCCAGAATACTGGAGTGGGTAGCCTTTCCCTTCTCCAGAGAATCTTCCCAACTCAGGGACTGAACCCAGGTCTCCCACCTTGCAGGCGGATTCTTTACAGCCATGGACAATATTTAAGTGAATGAGTATGGCTGTTTTCCAATAGCACCACATTTATGAAAGGGGTGGCAGGGAAGATTTGGTCTATGAGCCATAGCCGCTCATAAAGTAAGAGCTCAAAGCTCTTACTTTAGTTAATTGATTCAATTTCTCTGGACCTTCCTTTCTTTGTCAAACATAGGAGTTGAACTAAAAAGAGTTCAGGTTATGAAGTTATTTGATCCTTCATCCAAGGACTCATCCATCAGGAGTTGAAGATATGATATGCTATTAGTCCTATTAGCAGCATTAGAACTGATATTTCTCATTTTGATTCAAACACCAACCAGACAGCAAATCTTGATCAGGAAGCTTCCTTTGAAATTAAAAGACACAGGGGACTTGGTCCCCAGATGAGTGTGCCAAAAGTTTTAAGAGTCCAAACATGCTACCTCCATCATAAGATGAAGAGTTTTAGAAGGTTTCAGGGATGGGGCAA
>NC_057389.1:59434995-59437679 GCF_019320065.1 Cervus canadensis
AGAGGCAAGTTGATTAGCAAAAAAAAAAAAAAAGGAGACAAAACTATAATTCACTACAATTGCAAGTGGACTCCTCTTTCAATACTAGACTTTTAAAATCACATACATGGAGAAAAATGACTGGCAGAACTATTTACTAAAGTTGCAACTAAATTTGTAGATAAGATAAATTATTTTAAAAGAAAGAAAGATGGATGAAGGACAAGGAAATAAAGAAATAAAAACCTTACTACTAGAGTTTGAGACTACTTCAAATAGAAGTGCCTCAAAATTTCCAGGTAATAAAAGTAGCTGGTTTTCCAGGCTGCATTATGGAATTCCTAGTACAAGGCTCAAAGTGAGGTAAGCGTGGCTTGGTGCACTTAGCAAAAGCAATGCTCCAGGTTGAGATCAGTCCTTCACATGATGAGCCAAGAGAGGACACACATGTGAAGAACTATGTGAAGAACTCTCAATTAACAAGCTCCAAGTCCGAACCACCAGCCACCCATCAAGAACCATTCCTGCCCAGCAGAGGCTGTGTATTATATTAGGAAAAGGACAAGAACCTATTCAGGAAAAATGTGCCTATACTCACCCATCCTTAGCAATCGCACACTCATTCGTTTAACCTTCAGTTGTTCACTGTCTCCTAAACACCAGGCCCTGGAGTGGGCACTAAGGATTCGACAGTGAGAAGACATGGTCCCCAAGCGCCCAAGAACTCACAATCAAGGGTGGGAGACATTTTTTTCATTTAAAAAATATTTTAGTGCTAGTGTGTACCAGGTACTCAAGATATGGAAACAAACAAAACTAACAAGATCCCAATCTTTATGGAACTGATATTCCAATAAGGAGACACAGGTTAAAAAAAAATACTTAAACAACTAATCAATATGATTTTCAGATAGTGATGAGTTATGGAAAAAAAACAGAGATGAGTTATGGAGTAGAAGACCTAGTATGGAACTATGGCTCAGGTGGTCAGAGAGGAGGCGGCACCTGAAGGATAAACTGCAGGGTGATAAGTGGTGAGTACATGAGACTCCAGAGCATGGGCAGCACACACACCAGGAAACAGAAAAGCGTGCAGAATGACAGTGACCACACTCAGAGGAAGCACAGGGCACAGGTGAGCATATGGAAGTCACACCAGACTGCATCCAGAGGCCACGCTCAGGCCAGCTGGCCTTCAGTCTGCCATGATAGATACAGCACTGCCTGCGCCTGGCTCAGGGGAGGGGCTGCGAGGTACTGCAGACAGGAAGCTCAGCCCATGGGCTTAAGGGAATTTGGGCTCAGAAGTAACACACGTGCAACAGATGGACAAGGCTGTTTGGCATGTCCAGGAAACAGGGACTCCCTGGAAACCTGGCAAAGGTGCTGGGACAGAATGCAGATGGTGAATATACTTCTGTCTTATTCTTTCCACCCCAAGCCCCGCCATCATGTCTCCCAACTCTCTCCCAGGTTTAGTCGCTAAGTCATGTCTGACTCTTGTGACCCCATGGACTGTAGCGGGCCAGGCTCCTCTGTCCACGGGATTTCCCACACAAGAATATTGGAGTGGGTTGCCATTTCCTCCTCCAGTGGATCTTCCCAACGCAGGGATTGAACCCAGGTCTCCCACACTGCAGGCAGCTTCTTTACTATCTGAGCCACTCTCTCTCCCAACACTCCTGTAAAAAGGCTAGAGGAAGCTCAGGGCCCCTGCCTGGAAGAAATGGCTAAGGGCTAACAGGATGTGAAACAGCTAGGCCAGCCAGCCCTGGGCCAGGAGTCCATAAGCCAAGTTCCACTCATTCACCATGTGACTCAGGCAAGTCCCTTCCTTGCTCTCAGTCTCAGTGTCCCCGAACTGCAAAATGAGAGGGAAGAAGCCTGAGGGTGAGCCCAAGAGTCTACATCTCTAACAAGCTCCTCCACATGATTACGATACACAACAAAGTCTGAGAATTCACGGACCGTAATTCTACCTTTGTTCCAAAGAGTGAACTGCGAGGTGGGTCACAGAGGATCCTGCTGTGATTTATGTCAGAGAGTGTTTTGCCTATGTTCTCCTCTAGAGGTTTTATAGTTTCTGGTCTTACATTTAGATCTTTAATCCATTTTGAGTTTATTTTTGTGTATGGTGTTAGAAAGTGTTCTAGTTTCATTCTTTTACAAGTGGTTGACCAGTATTCCCAGCACCACTTGTTAAAGAGGTTGTCTGTTTTCTATTGTACATTCTTGCCTCCTTTGTTGAAGATAAGGTGTCCATAGGTTCGTGGATTTATCTCTGGGCTTTTTATTCTGTTCCATTGATCTATATTTCTGTCTTTGTGCCAGTACCATACTGTCTCGATGACTGTGGCTTTGTAGTATAGTCTGAAGTCAGGCAGGTTGATTCCTCCAGTTCCATTCTTCTTTCTCAAGGTTGCTCTGGCTATTCGAGGTTTTTTGTATTTCCATACAAATTGTGAAATTATTTGTTCTAGTTCTATGAAAAATACCGTTGGTAGCTTGATAGGGATTGCATTGAATCTACAGATTGCTTTGGGTAGTATAGTCATTTTGACAATATTGATTCTTCCAATCCATGAACATGGTATATTTCTCCATCTGTTTGTGTCCTCTTTGATTTCTTTCATCAGTGTTTTATAGTTTTCTACGTATAGGTCTTTTGTTTCTTTAGGTAGATATACTCCCAGAATATTGGAAAT